>NC_086382.1:59642986-59942986 GCF_036588685.1 Mytilus trossulus
TGGTTGCATTATATAGTAGATCGGAATTTAATGAACTGTACAATATGTGAAAAATTTGCAGTGACAGACCTAGATAGGAAATGTATTTTCGTAACTGGATCGGCAAATTTCAGATTGGATTCTGTACTTGCTCATGAGCAATCAGAACAGCACAAAAAATCTACTGCAATAAAAGACAAGAAGGCACCCGAGGAATCCAAGGCAGGGAAAATCATTGAAATTACCGAAGCCTTTATCAAAATCAGAATAAAGACTATTCCTTTGTTACTGTCTAACTTATGTAAACGGAAGCATCAAAATAAAATTAAATATTTGTCATTTATATTAGTGTTTGTCAAATTAATGTCATTTTTGCAGGACCAGTACATTTGGAGCCGGACCAGTAGAGTTTTCAGTTCACTGGTCCGGCAGGCCAGTACACAAAAAAGCTGAAATTCGACCCCTGCATGTGATGTACAAAGAAGATTGAAAAGTAATGTAGACTTCCCAAAATCGTGTATTTAGTTGTCTATAGGGCCAATTTTGAAATCTATAAATTAAAGTAAGTTTCTTATTTGTTTTTCTTAAAATGTATATTTATCCAGTATACCAGGCCCATATATCTTTCAGTCGATTGCTAGCCTGACTGTTGGGGATAAATTCATCTCGTAAATCTCTGCTATTAAATGCAAACATTTGATTCCAACAGGTAGTAAAGGAATCCTAAAATGATTTTTTTTAAAGAATTCAACGGTTATGAAATTGTTTGGTCAAGATTATTGGATTACATTTAAATCTTGATTTTCATGAAAGTGCAGCCTGCCTCGGGGTGCGGGATTTTCTCGCTGTTTTGAAGACACATTGATGTATCTTTTCTGTTTATATAACTCATACTTCTTATACATTTACTGTGGGATAATGACGAAGAAGAAACAGGAACCTTGTGTTAAATCCTATTTACATTCTTTGGTGAATACAATGTTAAGGTATGTCTGATGAAGAATAGATAAACTTTATGTGCAAGCCAGATGACCTTGACTTATTTGGTATTCCCTTGTAGTTTAAAACAGCGTGTTTTCCGATGCAATAAGTACATAAGGAAATTATACAGTTACTGTAATCGAATGGGAATTCAAGTGGGATATTACCTACCAAAAAAGTATTCAGTACTTTGACATTCCAAACAACTTGTGTTTTTGTCGTTTATATTTTGAATTGATTTACACTAGTCATTTTGGGACCCTTTATAAATTGCTGTTCTACACGCAAATGAATCCAGACTCGGTCAATTAAACTCATCATATATACCAGAATTCAAATTTAATATTTGAGCCGTACGCACGTTTTAAAAGTTCCAATCGGGATCGGACACAATCGAAAAAATGAAAGATAAGACTATCCCGGTATTTTAAGATTTCGTCAAGAACATTGTGGTTTACTGATGTTCAAATGATCTAAATAATATGATAAAGAATAAAACCAAGGTAACAAACAAAACACGAGTGATTTACGGGAATTTTAGACCAAAAAAAGCGAGACTGGGTGGTTGAAAGGTTCAACGTTTACCGAGTCTACTGAGTTAAAGTATTCTTTTCGCAAAACTCACCATGCTAATCCACATTTTATCAAAATGGCATAATCGGGAATATGATACAATCGGTACAATTGCAGATTATACGACTGCACTGGTATAAAAAGACAAGCCAAAATGGCAAATATCTTGGTATTTGAAGCAAGTTCACCGGCAGTGGTGAAAAACAGGCAAATTCGTTTAAAATAAGGGGAAAATGTAAGAATATACGAAAAAAAAACACTGGCTTACAACAAATTAAAATCCGACATTCTTATATAAGGTATAATTATGTCATAGATTCGATTTTGAAATTTTCAATCAGTGACAATATCGAAGAAAAGATCAAGATATGAAGAATATCTTCTTATTCCAGTAGTATTCTTAAGTTCATGTACTCGCCCTGATCTATATGAACTGCAAACATTCATTGAAATGTAAGGGACAGTAGTTATCAAAAGTACTAGGATTATAATGTTAAACGCCAGACGCGCGTTTCGTGTACATAAGACTCATCAGTGACGCTCAGATCAAAATAGTTAAAAAGCCAAAAAAGGAAAACTTGAAGAACACTGAGGTCTCAAAATTCCAAAAGGTTGTGCCAAATACAGATAAGGCAATCTATTCCTGTGATCAGAAAATCCTTAGTTTTTTTAGGAATCAAAAGGTTTGGAAACAGGAAATTTATAAAACATGACGATGTAACTGAGATTCATGTCTACACCCACAGGACATTATTAGTATATCTTAAATTAAATTCAAAGTGCTGAACAAGGTGCTTTCCTTTTTGTCTTTTTAAAAGGTTGTGTATAAGTTCAGCACGATATTGTGTAATTCAAGTCGGTCCGTAGTGACGCTCAGTTGTTCTTCCCAAGTAGAACACCAACAGTATGCTGAAGTATCAACCTACAAGAATAGACTTTGTCGATAAAAAAGGGTAGAATTTGTAAAGAGTAATATAACTAAAGGTTCCGGACAGTAACAAAAGATTTCGAGTACATATTTAGTCTTTTTAAGAATCAACATGTGATTAAAAGCTCTTGAAAAATCTCATCACAATATTTCTGAAAAAGTTTCTTTTATTTAGAGAGAGAAAAGCATTACTTTATTGTTTCCTTTAATTGGAGATGAAAATGATGTTAGGAATAATTAGAGCAACACCAGAGGTAAATTTTTATAATCAAAGACGGACGGGAATACATCGTTTTATGGTGTTAAAATAAATTTAAAAGTGATTTTTTTTCTCAAGAAACTGTTTTGACGAGTTACAAAATTACTGTATTGGAAAACGAATAAAATGTTTTTTTTACAATTGTCCTTTGTTGTTTGATTGCATTTTTTCTTTTCTGATAATGAAAACCGTTGGCGAAATTGTTTTTCAGTGATTGGACTATCAGTAGTCAGCACTTCTGTGTTGACTTGAGTTATCATTGATATGTTCATAATTATAAATTAACTGTAAACAAAACTCTGAATTTTAAAATAAAATAAGGCTTTTCTACCAGGAATGAGGTAGTCGTAATCTATAATCGTAATCGATTGTAATTGGTTACATTTTTTTCAGTATTCTGCAGTAATCTGTAATCGAAGACATTTTCGAGTACATGTAATCGTAATTTAATCGATTACAGCAAAAATCATGATGTAATCATCGATTACTTTCGGTTATATTTCGATTACTTTAGAAAACTAGTTTGACGAAATTCAACCTACTTTGAATGAAAACATGTATGTATTCATCATTTGAAGGACTGATATGACTTAAGCGTTTATCAGCTGCCTCTATATTTCTATCTATTGTCCCAAACTGCAAAATGATCACCCAGATTCCCTACCATATTTTTTTTATGTCTCGCTTTTGAAACAAATGGATTAATGTACTTGTCAATAAGTCAACCCCTTTTATGTTAAAATAAGAAAATAGATTTGAATTAAGAAAATATATTTAAAATAAGAAATGTGTCTTAAGTTAAGTTCTGTAGTTCCTAAAATAGTAAGATTATTTGTATTAAATTTCCTAAAAGCAGCATTTTCACTAAGAGTTAAGCTTAGAAAAGATAAACAGTTGCTTTTTTAAAATGTTATGATAAACATGTATAGTATAAAAGTAAGAAGGTACACAAAATCCTTTTAACAATGAACCTATGCCTAAATGCATTGAAACTCTTTTCAGAAAAAGATACATGTATTCCTCTTTGGCACTATTACTGTTTATAATTTTATTAGAGAATGAAAAAAAACCACTTAACAAACTTTCTTGTCTTTACTAATCAGATGATCAAAGTCTTCTCATCACTATATAATAAGACACATACTTTATTTTTATTTCAATTATGTTCTAATTCGCCAAGTTAAACCGAACATAAATTATTTAGTCAATAAAACTCAACACATGTATACAATAGGAATGAGCTCTCCTTGTGAGTAGCACACTAATTCTTTATTTTTCCTCCTTCAAACAACAAAACCATTTCATATATATTCATATTTCAATAGTCATTTAAACGTCCATCTGCATCAAAATTGCTCCTCCTAGCAAATCACACAATTTTCTCAATATAACAAAACACCGTATCGGGACTCCATCCCACTAAAAATCAAAATCAACAACAATCTACAAAACACAATAAATACATTATTATTAGAATATATCTTGTCACATCATTACTGTCTAACTTAAATCTATCAAAATGGGTGGGGTGGGTGGGGGATGTGTATAACGAAACGGAAGGTATGCTACTCTGTAAAGGCAGAACGTCGAATAACTGGTTATAATAATATCTTATATTTATAATGAGATTCTGCACGAGAATCACGATCCTACCCTCGTACAAACGGGTAGAATACCTGCATTGCGACATACAATAGCCAATCAAATCATACAATAACAAACCAGGTGTGCAACCATGTGCTCATCAACACGTGTTGAACATAAACAAACACAAACAAGTCATGTGCTTCCGATACTATGAATAAATATATGTATGTTCTAATTCGCCAAGCTTAACCGAACATAAATTATTTAGTCAATAAAACTCAACACATGTATACAATAGGAATGAGCTATCCTTGTAAGTAGCACACTTTCGAAATGACAAAGTAGATAAGAAAAAACTGGTATGAAAATTATAAGCCAAAATTCTTAGTAACGAGTAGTTTTTCAGAAATATTTTCACGCACATATCCGTCTTTTGCTGTATCTGAAGACCATCTACCGTGTTTTTTTTAAATATTCTATCTTGAATACCAGCAGCAGCCGCAGCTGTTGCTCCACCTGCTCTTAAACTAAGCAAACCAAATTTTGATTTGTCTAATCCCAAAGATTCTTAAGCCTCTAACAGTACTTCTCTTGCTCTTGTATAAGACAAAGGCGCATGAACCCTTAGCACGTACGTGTTAGTCTTTTTACGATATAAAACTTATCTAAATATGAATTCTATAGAATCGTGTTTAATGTTCGCTTGGTTCAAGTATGTCTCTAACATTTGGACTGGACAGGTAACCGAATATGTTTTAGTAATAAAAACATGAGTTCCTGCTCTTTGTTGGTCCGTTTTGCTTTTTTCGATGAATAAAGACATATATAATGAATGAAATGAAACATCTGACCTTTTTAAATTAACTAGTTCTGAAAATCTTAAAAATCCGGCATAGCTAACGAGACACATACATGCTATTCTTCTATGGTTTAAAGTACTATTTGTATTGCCGTATTTCAAAACCAGTTGATTAAGAATATGAGGAGTTATTGGTTCCTTCTTGTTTACAATGTGATGACCGATTGACCTTTGTGTACCTTCTTTTACGGAAGTACAAAGAAAAGAATCACAAGGATTTACATATCCAGCTAATTTGTGTGTCCATTGAATGGCATCTATCTTTGCAGAAAAATTATAATTTTTTCGTAAGTGAATCAAATATAATGAGACATTATAATCTGATGCCGGTAAAGGCTTTATATTAAATAAATTACACCATTTACAAACGCTATTAAATGCATACCTTTATTTCTTTCTAGTATTATCAGCTGTAGAATTTAAACAATAATCTGGAAGACATTTTGCGAGATTGCTAGAAACTTCATTCTGTGGTATTCTATCCTTAGACCAACGACCAGTACTAAAAACATCTGCAAAACGTATAAATAAAATAAACAAATAATAATATTATAAAACTTTTTTTTTTTTTTTTTAAATATCTCATATACATCGTACTATTCACTAGACCTTGCTATATCAACATACATAGCCGTGTCATACATCTTACTACATGTATTCTAGATATATCAACAATTAACAATATGTACAAATAAACTCGAACATCATTAAGTCGCTTTCATCTTAATTGCCAGTATATCAGACTTAAAATGCTTGGTACCAAAAATGGAGTTTTTATTCTGTCCTTGAATAAATATATTCTGACCTGATGAAAAATCAAAAACTTCTATAACGTAAGGTTGAAATTCCAATCTTCTATCAAAAATCAAAGACCAAAATGCCGATGAAGGCCATTTTGGAACGATCAATGTTCCCTCAGCTCTACAGAGAATGAGATGTTTAATACTTTTAGCCACTAAACTTATCGGAGGAACCAACCAATTATTTTCCCTTGTCCAATTTTGAGCGAAAGCGTCAATAGCAGTGCTTCCTGGATTCCAAAACTTTGAGTTGAACCTTTTCAGTTTTGTATTATGAAAATTAGCAAATCTATCGATTGTGTAAGGACCCCAACTTTCATTCATGAAAGTAAAAAACTGAAACGAGGTTTGCCTGTCATCAATATCAACCATTTTAGATATGAAGAAGTCGGCTTTGAAATTTTCACACCGAGGTATCCAAGTAGGACACAACGTGATACCCGACCTTGTACATGTTCTAAAAATATCATAAGCTAAATGTTGTAAATGCAACTTTGTACTGCCTTTATTGATTATATTTACACAATTTTGGTCGTCTGTATGCCATTTAACTATTTTACATTTCAGATCGTGTTCAAACGAATTCAACGATAACTGAATAGCCCTGAGTTCACGCCAAGTGGAACTCATTTTTTTTTCTCATTTTCATTCAACATACAATGAAAATCTTGTCATTTGATTCAACAGTATATGCACCTAAAGCTACATTACTTGCATCTGAATATATCATAATTCTCGGTAAAGAATCATTCAATAAACGCTTCTCATTAAGCTCCAACAAGTTTTCCTGCCAAAATTTCAATTCAGCTAATACACATTTTTCATATACTAAATATAGTTTTGAATCCCACGTTTTTCGGTTTTCTATCGCGAAATATATATGCCTCGTCATTAAATTTGTGACATTACCCATAACTGGTGACATTGATATAATTCTTCCGGCAAATTGAGCCAGCATACGTGCGTTCAAATTTGAAAATGATTTTAGTATAATATCAAGAGAATTTTTAGTGTCTTTAATTCTGCGCTCTGGCACCTTTAAAGTAAAATCTTTATAATCCCAAATCAATCCTAACCATTCTAAACACTGAACCGGTTCAAAAAATCGATTTTTCTTTATTGACAATAAATCCAGCCAGTTTAAGTGATGACTTTAAAAATTCAGAAGTATCTTTACAATTTTTATAACCTTCATCCATGCCTAATCCATCGTCCAGATAAAGAACAATATTAACACCATTTTCTCGCCAATACTTTACCATTGGTCTCAAACATTTAGTTAATATATAGGGGGCACTACTTAAACCAAAAGCTAATACAGAAAAGCAGTAAACTTTGTTATTCCAGGAAAAACCTAAATATGTTTGTTGTTCTTTACAGATGTCCAAATGAAAATATCCAGATTTTAAATCAAACTTAATTAGAAAATGATCTTTTTGGGAGAATTCCATTGCAATTTTCCAATCTTCAAATTTTACCTTGTTTTTCAAAACGTAGAAATTCAATTCACTTAAATCTAAAATCAAACGCTTTTTACCAGTCTTTTGTGTAGCAACACTGAGAGGATTAACGACGAATGGTTGAAATGGTACTTCTAGAATACAGCCATTGCTAATTAGCTCAGTTATCGTTTCATTTAAAAACAAACTATTTTTAAAGAAGATTTATTATTCCGAAATTTCATTGGAGGGGGTTGTTTCATAAATGGAATTATAGAACCCTTTTCAATGGTGTCCTACACAAATTTGTTGGCCCCAATTTGTTTCCAAAACTCTATATGTTTAAATAAGCTTGATTTTACTCCTTTGGCGATTTTTGAAAAATCTATATTATCAAAATATTTAACATGTTTAAAGAGAACATTAATATGACCAAATAGCATTAAATTGTCAACAAAAGAAATATACTCATCTTGTATCTTTTCACTTTGACAAGTTTCCAAAGGTTGGTTTGTTTGTTGCTTTTGGGCAGTTCCTCTTGAAGTGGCCAGTTTGGTGACACTCGTAACAGGTGTCGTATGGGGTCGCCTCGCGGCGACGGAACCTCAGAAAGGGCAACTGAGTAGCGTTGTAAGGCTGATAGTAACTGTTACTAGTATCAGTAGAGTTGGCAGGTCTAGAAACGGTGGCGGACGGTTTGGAGTAAGGTTTTCCACGGGTTTTCTTTTATTTGATTGTCTTGAGGGCCCTGCTTTCTGCTTACCGTAAACGTTTTTCATCTTCTAAATCTGATGCCAGGTCATCACTTTCGTATTCTCTGACTGTGGACCAGCCTGCTGGCGACTTGTCGTCAATTCGAATCAATTTATTCCTCCTGTTGATTTTAAGAATAAGGCTCGATATCAAATTGGTGCTAACGGAATTTTGTGCGGATGTACGCTTCTGAAGTTTCTGCAATTCGGAAACTATATCTGAGTTGAAGGAGTATTGAATCTGATTCCCTTCCCCCTTAAGCTTAACGGACACCTCTTTCTTGAGCTTCTAAGGTAGGGAGGCGTTCCCGGAGACTAACTCGTTCTTCAGAGAAGAAATCTTACTATCAAAATAAGATGTAAAAAGTTCAAACGTTTGATCACTTATCTGTGGTACAGAACTAGACTTGGCACATGAATGTACGGGTGTCTCGTGCAAAAGCAATGTGTCCTCGTCGTCTGAGTGGTTTTCGGTCATTATGTGTATAACGAAACGGAAGGTATGCTACTCTGTAAAGGCAGAACGTCGAATAGCTGGTTATATAAAAATATCTTATATTTACAATGAGATTCTGCACGAGAATCACGATCCTACCCTCGTACAAACGGGTAGAATACCTGCATTGCGACATACAATAGCCAATCAAATCATACAATAACAAACAAGGTATGCAACCATGTGCTCATCAACACGTGTTGAACATAAACAAACACAAACAAGTAATGTGCTTCCGATACTATTAATAAATATATTTACTGTTAGTATAATTGAGAAGGAGATTTATATTATTTTGCCCCAGGTTATAAATTGAACTCCATTGGCAGTTTTATAACCTATAATAACAGTGGTTATCCATCAAAGGGATTAATTCATGCCTGTCATGATAATTATAAATTTTGATTTGTAAAATTAGTTGAACTAATTAATAAGTCTATATTTTTATATTTTCTTTAGAGAAAACTTCCAACATTATAAATAACTAAACTAATATAAACCTGCCTTTAAGTAATGAAAAAAAAGCTAACTTAATTCAGTACGAAAGCAAAGTATTGAAAAAAAACTTAAACATATATACAAGTGATTAATGGAATGCCATGTCATCTAATTCATGTAGAAAGTAAAATTTCAAGATTTGTTTTAATAATTCTGATCCTTAGTAGGAATTTCCATCTAGATAAAAACTTTAAACTTATAATTTAGAAATAATGTTTTAATTGCTGTTTTCTTTTATAAAGTTCTAAATTTCCACTAATCAAACGTTGAGCAATACAATTGTGTTTAACTTACTATATACTTTTTGTTTAATTTTAATGCATGTCATGGACAGTAATCGAAAAGTATTGTAATTAATTTTGATAATGTAATTGATTGCAATCGATTACATACAAAAATCTGAGTAATCGATTATTAATCGTTTGCACAAAATACCTTCATGTAATAATCGATTTAAATTGTGTTTTTTTTTACATTTGTCAGTAATCATGCCCATCCCTGTTTTCTACATCAGGAATATATTACCTTGGCTGTATTTGGCAAAACTTTTAGGAATTTTTGTCCGGAATGCTCTTCAACTTCGTACTTTATTTAGCCTTTAGTGCTTTATTTGAATCATTTTTTGATCCGAGCTTCACTGATGAGTCTTTTGTAGACGCAACGCGCGTCTGGCGTACATATAGAATTTTAATCCTGGTATCTTTGATTAGTTTATTTATCTGTAAGAATCAGTTATGATACCTTCATCGTCCAATATTTTTAAGAAAGGGGAAGTATTTTCTTAAAAAAATGGACAGCTTAAGGTAATTAATGTTTTTACCGGTAAAAGATAGTCCAATCACTAAAATAAAGAACGGGTACAACAATAGAATGACGTCACAACAATATTTCAACAATTGTTACCCAAAATATGCCACATTTGAAGCTTTCCAATTTTCAATTGAATCTTACTTCTGTTTCAGTTGTTTTAACCAATTTATTTTTCGAGTTAACTGTTTACACCTCGAAATGTTCAGTATCAATCCTTTTCCACTTCAGTCTCCTCATTAAAAGGATTTGAGAGACTGGTCCGTACACAAATCATTTTCAGATTATTATATCATAATATGAAAAATCTAGATCTAATTACGAACATCTAAAACATTTTTTCATCAGAAAAGTCAATGGTTTACCAACTCTGTATGTCACATCTGTATCTCTGATGTGCTTGGCTTACTTTGAGAGTAGCAACCCTCGTTTTGGCAATGATTTATCCATTTCAATAATTAATTATCAATAGATGAAAAGTACAAACACAATGTTTTTCTTCAGTTGTGGGATTTGCCATCTGTTGCTAAAAATGTCTTTTTTCATCTTGTTGGTTTTGTTTTACGTGTTAACTTGTACATAATGTTCTTCCTTGTCTTGAAAAAAATGTTTTTCAGCAGTCCAATGAAAATAGATTGACTATAACTTCCTTCTTCTTTATACGCAAATGTTACACATAAAATGGTATTGTTACGGTATATAATTATACACATATATGGCATTTTATCAAGCTGCATTCACTGGAGTTTACAATATTAAATTGTTTAAATTAGTTGAATTGGAAACTGACTGGAATGTAAGTAAAGACAATCGTTTTATAGTATTTCAACAATATATATTTGATTATTTAGGTACTAGTTTTATCAATGTTATTTCAATAATTATTTCTGAAGTCGTATTAGAACTGTTTTAAATTTTGATGTTCTGAATATTTGAGTCTTTTCTTTGTTGTCTCTAGCTTACTTTTTTCTTGTGTCAAAGGTGTTTTGTCGATTTTGTTCTTACATTTTCCGTGTATTTGTACCATGTTATTTATCACTTTTTGGATACATTTTTAATTACGTGCGTCAAGCAATATTTAGTTATGAAAATGGATCAACACAGGTTTTCTGATTTTGTCATACTGTGGATTCATTTATTTTCGTGGGTACCAATTTTCGTGGTTTGAGGAAAACTTACATATTCGTGGATATTTATTTTCGTGGTTTTGGCACAGTCTACACTCATTTCTTTACAAAATTTGTATTTCGTTGAACATTAGAATTCGAGGTTCTCCTGTACCCACGAAATCCACGAAAATTGATATCCAACGAACATTAATGAATCCACAGTAATTATTTTCATCACTTTAAATAAGAATATGTGGTATGAGTTCCAATGACAAGTCACAATGTATAAAATATTAAAAATCATAGTATTTATTTACTGGTTTTTGTTTCTAGACCTCATTTAATATTCAATGATCGCAATATTGTTTTCAATTATAATTTCAGATATCGCTAGCAAACTTCTTAGTATTCAGCTTTCAAACATTAATTTTAACTTATTGTAAAATCAACATTGTAACAGTAGAAAATAGACCCAAAATGTTTGTTAAAATGGCTCCTCTGAATGCCTAAAAAGTTGTTTCCAAACTCGTTTTTATCTTAAAGTGTCGAAACAACGAAAATAAGCTGAATAACCGGATATTAATCAATTCAGTTTATACTACTAATTCTTCCCTTTAAATAAGTTTTCAGCATCATAAGCGTAAATGTAATGTAATTCTGTCACGTATTGTTGTCATTTAAGCTATATTTATTTAAACATTGTCATATATGCGGGAAATTTCGTTAGCCATATAATCTGGTTCATGCAAATTTGGTCTTGAATATCCTGTATCAAGTCAGGAATATGGCAGTCGTTATCAAATATTTTTTTTCTATGTATGTTGAAGCTTGTTTTTATTGCACTTCAGTTTTCCAGTTGTTCCTTTGTATTACTCTAAGACTTATTGTTGACGTGTTTCCCTCGGTTCTAGTTTGTAACCAAGAATTGTTTTCTCTTAGTAGATTTATTACTTTTGAACACCGCTATACTAATGTTGCCTTTATGTGAATTAGTTTGAATAAACAAATTAAGCAATGTGGTTAAAAACGTAAAAGTTTTCTTCCCACGAAACAGAGATCGAAGTTTCTTTTGGCCAAGGAAACATAACTTATTATAGTTTTGTCCAAACTGAAGTTTTAATTGTGGTAAAATATCAAATTCATTAATTATTATGGTTTCTTTTTTATCAGCAGATAGTATACTTTTTCTGATTGTATTTCTTATGAGTGTCAAAAAGTAAAATAACACAACTACCGTACTGTGAAGAAAATTCTTAACAGAAAGTCTCTAATCTAGCGAATAACAATTGTCATATTCCTTACTTGGTACAGGTATTTTCTTATGTAGAAAATGTGTAATAAAAACCTGGTTTTATATCTAGCCAAACCTCTCACTAAGTATGCTTCAAACTCAATCAATGTGAGAATTTAAATGTTCAAATGGAGTCACTTGAAAAAAAAATCATGTTAGTGTATTGCATTGGCAAGAAAGTATTCATTTTTCAATGCATCATTATTGTCAAAATTTATTATTTTCTTTTACAAAAAAAAAACATAAGTCTAACCACCGTATGCAAAATTGAACTAACTACGATATTTATTGTTTTAAGTTTGATTTTTGGAATATTCAAGGGTCAAATTCATTCTCAAATTTTATTATAATAGTTCCCGCTCTGTCTCGTTAAGTAAGATATCTTTCTAGACTATCTTAGAAATTTGATTTTTCAGATTTCGCTAACACTTTTATTTTTCTTATTTAGAAGAGTATCGGCATGATGTTGTTTAATATAATAGCGGTTTTGACCCTCAGTATTTTACAAGAAGGTTATGCTGTGCCATGTACGTATCCCGGACTGACAATGTGTGATTGCATAGGAACAGTAATTAAGTGTTTGGAACAAAACTTAACACAAATACCGAGTACTATACCTAAAAACACAACAGGCTTGTAAGTATTGTCGTACACATGTAGATTTATATATTTTCTTTAATCATGTTTACTTTTATCAACGTTGTTTTTATCTCATTTATCTTTGAGTCATTATATAAATTAATTGCTTAAGATTTGTTCCGAATCTTTTTTTTCTTTTTAATGTTTTCTATGTTGCAACATGAGTCTAACATTAAGAAAATTATTATGCAATGTTGATAATGATTCTGTTTTCATAAGATGGTTGGGAAAATAGAAAAAGTCGAGGTACATGTAGCATGTTCACTGTTAAAAAACCCGATTATAAATGACAAACATTTGAATATCATCACTGAGAACAATTGGCCCTTCAATATCATGATTTTAAAGTGAAATTCTTCAACAACATATTCAGACCGAAACTCTTAATTGTTATGATTTAGGCCTAAAGCTCTTTCAGAGTTTAAGTTAGTTGAAAGACTTTTGGTTTACATTCGATGCGTTCTTTTGTAATTATAATTGGAGTACCTCTTGCAGCGATATTGAATGTCTGTGCTAATGATATGTAACGCAATGATCAATCAATCATTTGCTTTTATATAACCTAATATAAAGACTTTTTGTTTCTTTTTAAAAATCATCATATTTGAAATATCTTTCGCCGTGATTTTGTGCTGATGCGGTGTAGACATCACTGATCTATCTTTTAATCATAACATTGGTATACACATCGCAAGGATAATGTGAAGAAAACGATTAATGAGGTCGTCGAGAGTAACAAACGATACAATATAACACACACTGTTTTCACGATAATTACTATTTATTGATAAATATGTCTCCTTAAAGAATTGTGATTTCTTTTTAGACCTTTTCAAAAAAATAAGATTAGTGTAATAGATGACACATCATTGTCAGGACTGACATCGCTAAAGGAATTGTAAGTTCTAAAATCAATGCTCAACTCCTATTTCAAAAGGATGTATGTTATAAAAAACTGTGGTAGGACTGCTAATGGAATAACCTTCCATCCAAGTCGCAACGTATAAATAATTAACAATAATAGGTTGAATTAAAGCATTCAACACGGAATCCTTGAAAAGCCCACACTTCTGATAAATTGTTATACAAAGATGACTGATGTACCCATATTTTGACTATTTTATTTATTGTGTCTGTTTATTTAACGCATCACTGTAAATAAAACGAAATTTGATGATACTGTCATTAAAGTGAGGGGTTTTGCGCTATAGAATCAGGTTTAATCCACCATTTTCTACATTTGAAAATGCATGTACCAAGTCAGGAATATTACAGTTCTTGTCCATTCGTTTTTAATGCGTTGTGTTATTTGATTTTGCCATGTGATTATAAACTTTCTGAATTGATTTTGCTCTTAGTTCAGTATTTTTTTGATTTTACCTTTTATCACATCGACCTAAAAACATCATTGAAGGTTAAATCAGTAGTGTAAAAACCACTGCTGATTAATTATTTTTCAGAAGATTTATTCCTTAGAAATGTAAACTTGTACAGACAATTGAGGTATAACCACTCTCAAGTATACAATTCGTGATGAATTTTTACTTAATTTGTATCAACCATATAAATCAGACATGTGTAAAACAATTTTAAGGAAGGGATCACCATTTAAAATAAGAGTTATGCCCCTTAAAGCTTATTTATATAAAATAATGCACAACAAAAAATGCGCTTTTAAGCCTACATTTGATGAAGGATTTTTAAGAATTTTAGATTAAAAGTTTACATCAGCAATGTTTCGGGACGATGCGACAAAAAATTGTTTAAGAGCTATGCTCCTTTGAACAAGAATGTATTCTTACATTTAGTTGTCTTGCCTCTATGACAAATATGTTGTCGTTCGACAGACAAAGACTCAATATTGTTTTTGTTTGCAAGAAACACTACTTTGACTGTCTGATTAGGGAATTGCGGATAAATAACACACTTGGAAATCCTACGTGCATGTATACACTAAGAACGCTTACGAAGCAGGAGAACATGAAAAACCAGAAATAGGTTATAATCTCCTTTGGTGTTAATCCAAAGGATGAAGACCAGGATCTTCCAACTTTATATTGGATTCCTAAGCTTCACAAGAATCCTTATAAGGAAGGGTATATTGCAGGTTCTCTCAAGTGTTCAACTAAACCCCTTTCTAAAATTCTTACTGCTATACTCACTGCAGTCAAGGACTTCCGAAATATTCAGAAATGGCATATTCAAGAAGTGGTGTTAATCAAATGTGGATACTGAAAAATTCAAAAGAATTATTAATCAAGTTACAATCTCAATCTTTAAAACATTGTACCAACATTAAAACCTTGGTTATTTCAACTCTTTAAACCACTATTTCACATACTGAACTTAAAGCTCGACTGAAAGAACTCGTCAGCTTATGTTTCTTTAATAAAAAGGGGAGCAGAAGTTTTAAATATCTAGTTTTGGGCTGGAATTCAACTTACTTAAGAAAAATATACCGACGAGATTATCACTGCCATGCTGGACTTTTTAATTAGCAACTTATTTGTTGAATTTGGAGGTTTGGTCTTTCAACAGACTATTGGAATCTCAATGGGTACCAATTGCGCTCCTTTACTTGCTGATTTGTTTTTATATTCCTATGAAGCAAAATTTATACAAGGATTTGTATAGAAAGGAGAGAGAAAATTAGCATAGTCTTTTATTTTCACCTTTCGGTATATTGATGATGTACTGACTCTTAATAATAATAGACTCAGTGATCACTTACATTTAATATATCCAACTGAATTTAAAAATAAATATACTACCGACTACTGTGCTCAATATTTAGTAAAATTGATAATGAAATGGGTAATGTATCAAAGAGAAAACAACCCGACCATAGAGCAGACCTTTTTCTTGAAATGACTACTGAGGGTAGGTGGAAATGGAATACCAAAATTTATGACAAACGCGATGATTTCAATTTTCCTATTGTCAACTTTCCATTTCTGTATAGCAACATCCCAGCAGCACCCGCATATGGAGTATATGTGTCTCAATTGATACGTTATTCTAGAGCTAGCACAAAGTACGTTGATTTTGTTGAACGAGGAATAGTGCTTTCTCAAAAGTGGCTAATGCAGGGCTATGAATCAATCAAATTAAGGTCATCTCTCTAGAAATTTTACGGTCGTCATCATGAGCTGATTGGCCATTATGACAAAAGTGTGTCAGAAATTATATTTGATATTCTTCCTCAGTCATAATAACCTTCCATCATTACTGAACTGAACAAAGAAACAACACGACGGGTGCCGTATACGTTGCAAGAAAGAAATGGTTACCCTTCCGGAGCACCTAATTTCACTCCCGGTTTATAGTGGAGTTCGTGTTGTTTCTTAATTATTATTTATAACTGTTGATGTTAATGTCCTTTGGTTTTGTGAGTCTTTGTTTACTCCTTGGTTTTGATTGTTATTGTCTAGTACGATATGTAAGCATAAGATGAATTCAAAGCTGGAAAAAGAAATCTTTTACATTCTTTTTTTGCCTTTAGACAAACATAAAACATGCAACTCGTGATCATTGAGACAAGGTTCTTTTCTAAATGTACACCTATGTATCTTTTATATTTCAAAATAATGACAGATGTAGTGTTCGTTAGTCTCCGCATGTATAGTTTTATATTGCTATGTAAATCTGTTTTTTTAATGTTTTAAGTTATATCAAGAATAAGCTTGGAATAAATATAAACCCATTTTCTTTTTTCACTCTCAAGCAGAGGATTCCTTTATCATTTTCACTGAAGGTCTTGTCAACATCTGCGCATATCGACGACACCAAACTAACATATTTGACAAATGGAATGATTTTAACTTTTCAATCGATAACTTTCCATTTCCTGGGAGTAAATGCCCTATGCTACATCGTGTAGCATTTACTTATCTCAAATCATACATGAAGTTCGTGTGTTGATATGATTTGAAAAAGCAGGGGGTATGCTCCTTCAAAAATACTACTGAAACTGAGTAACTTTCAGCGGATAAAACAAATACATCAGTACGACGAAGATTTTATTGATTGTCACCATCAAGAACTTGTTGATTAAAACATAACAAGAGACATTGTCAGTGCAACCTGTCTCTCTCTCTCTTAGCTTTTCAATTTGTCCTTTTTTACATTAATTTTACTTTCGGAATAGAAATACGTGGTTTTATCGGTATTCTTTTGTTGCTACCAGTTTTTTGCACTTATAATAATTCTTTTTTCAGAATATTAAGCTACAACGAAATTTCTATTATAGAAGATGGTGCTTTCTCGGATTTACAGGCTTTGAAACGATTGTAAGTATTTTATGATACGTGCAAACATAGAAGTTAATATTATAAATGCTAACCTTATCGATCAATTAATAGATAATTGAGAGATTTTTGCCAAAAAATGAGAATGAGAAAAATTATAATTCAAATTTTTAATCAACCAAATATTTCGAATAATACGTTCACATATAATTCATATACCCCCCTCCAAAAAAATAATAATAATAAAAACCTGTATACACAGTTCAACTCATTTTCAGGAAAATATAAAGAATAAATGAGAGAGTAGGTACTAGAGGAAATTTACAAAATAAAGTGTACAGAATTGGAACGAAGTGAGAAGTCCATTTAATTCTTCATTTTCTTTCTTCTTACATTTCTTCTTACATGGATCCAAAGACTTTTTGAAATTCTTTATTCTATTCAATGTTTAAATTTTATTGAATATAACTTTTCTATGCGTCCTTATAAACGATCAAAACACTTCTAGCCAATATCATTAGAATATTCGGTATAATAAAGAAAGAAGAGGGATTGCCAATTTGGGTATGTAAAATGTAAAACCTGAACGTATATTTATGTCGTGTACATTTCATTATTTTGTACAGGCAATTACTTGATGTACTAAAACTGTGTACACGTAGTTACTTGTACGAATCCATCATACAAGTAATTACCTGTACAGGTACAATTTTTTTGAAGAAAAAGACAATAACTTGTACTACTCACTGTCTTTGAGTTTTATATTTGTTTCTTCTTCTGTTTTGAATGGGGTTTTTCAGATACTCCTTTCTTTGTGTCTGTTTGTCTGGAATTATTTTGTCATTTGTCAGGTTATTTTTTCTTTTATCATTTCCTGTTATTTGATTGTCTAGTTACTTATTCTAAGTTCAGTGTACTGTGGATTTATTTATTTTCGTGGGAATCGAGTTTCGTGGATAAAGGAAACCTTACATATTTCGAGATATTTAAATTGGTGGTTTTGCCATAGTTTGCATATAAGTCTATAGATGATTTTTCATTTGTAAAACATCTATCGTGGTCTACCTATAACAACGAAATCCACGAAAATTGGTATTAAACGAATAATAATGAATCCCCAATATGAATTTTTGAAATTTATATTGTGATTGTTTTTCTTTTCTTTAGTATAAGTGCTTATAAGTATTGATTAAATGTTAGAAGTTTACGGACAAACTACGAATGCAAATTAATAACATCCTCTAACATGACACCTTTAGCAAATGTAGCTACACAGCGTGTTGCCTGTTAAATACGGACGACTGATGCAAAGTGACAAAGTCGTTGAAATGAAACCTTCTACTATTCATATTCAAACATTTGAATCATGACAAAAAATGCATATATGATGTCAAATATTGGAAACAAAAGTATATATATACATATCTGTGATAGAAAGTTATTGGACAAATAAAACAATTTATTGAATCTCGGAGGACATTTTTAATTTTTCAAACTTCCAGTCAAAATTTGTACCCTTTACCTGCTGAATCATTTTGTTTTCAATATCCCAGGGAGGATTTGTTTTTACGAAAAGAAAACCTTATATATGATTATTTGATACCAGCTGAGATTTCCAAAAACTTCCATTCAGTTGAATGAACATATTTGATTTGATTTTATGTGTTTTAACGCCACTTTTTAACTGGCCACTTTTGGGCTATTTCGTTGCGGCAAAGTTTAATTGTTGGAAGACCCCGAATAGAAGTGACCGGAGAAAAATACCGAAATTCGATAGGAAAACTGAAAAACCTAGTCAATTAAGATTGAAGTCGAGTGCAACTGCATGAGCAGGTTTCGAACTTACAACCTCAGTGTAGTCTGGCTTGTGATTAGAGTAGTAACTACTGAGAGCATTTGACCACCGAGACCCCTGAAATAAGAGATATACGCAACAAGTGTTTACTATTTATAGACCAGAAAGTGTTGATTTATGACATTGAGAATTTTAAGATTCATATTCATTCATAATTTAAAAGTGTTATGTACAAGAAGTTTTTAAAAAATTTAATATAAATAACATTTATTCTATTAATTTGTTATCTTTTTGTGGTCAACGATGTCATAAAATTCGCTATTTATTGTTCAATATGTCTGCTTTAAGAACTGTTCTCTGTTTTCAGATTTCTTGTATCAAATAAAATTGATTCACTAGGAACCAAATTGTCAGGGCTAACATCGCTTCAGAATTTGTAAGTACATAATAAGTCAAAATCATATTTCTTCCGTTGTGTATATAAACACGAAGTAAGAATGTAATAGATTCAGGATAGATTTTTTTGAAATTGTTTAGTTCATCTAAACGTCGGTATATATGATTTATCGTCCTTCGATGTTGGAATTTTTCTTTTTGTGTACATTAATAAGGCCGTTTGAATTGTTTTACTTTGTTTTACACTGTCTGATCTGGGCCTTATATAGCTGACTATGCGGTATGGGCTTTGCTCATTGCTGAAGGTCGTACGTTGAACTATATTTGTTAATGTTTGTGTCATTTTGGTCTTTTGTGAATAGTTGTCTCATTGGCAATCATACCACATCTTCTTTTTTATATAGGAAATTGGTGATTACTTTTTAGGCAATTTTTGTCAGCTAGCGATAGTCTCCCTTCTTAGCTGTTTAATTTAAATGTACGTGTGTTTTAAAAAAAAAATACATAAAAATTAAGCTGATTTCGATGCGATTAAGATAAACCATTTTGAGTAGTTTACAATTTCTGTTCAACCATAATCAAGCAACACATTGTTAAATTAATGACAATAATTAGTTTTGTCAAAATCCGCGCAGATGGACAACATTAAACTCAAATCTATGACAGTTAAGACGATTCCAACATTCCTATCGTTTCAGGAAATGAACATAACGTTCACATTTATCGGCTTCTGCATTTAATGCCCTTTGCATGCTGACATTATCTCATCATGTTCATTAACAAGGGTGTGCACCAAAAAAAATGACTTCTTCAACAAAGATATAATCAGATATAACCGAACTAGATGTTGACACTATACAAGTTTTAGAGTCACCATTACGACTTTGTTGATTTCTAGCAACATTGGAGGTGATAAATACATAGCGAGAGCCATTGTCATTAAAACTTGTCTTTTTCCTTGCGTTTTAACAGCTGCTTTTTGCGTTGAACGATACTTTCTAAATGGATTCGCGTATTCAGCATTCTGTTATTGCTACTAGTTTCTAACCCTTAAAAATAAAATAACCGTACCACATAAAAACCATTAAGTTGTCAAAAGACGTATTGCATAAATATTCATTCTATTATTATCCAATTGCTTAAAGCTCTGAATGTATTCACAACTGATATCAACATTTTTTTCTAGAGATCTCAGCTTGAACGACATTTCTAGTATAGAAGATGGCGAGTTCTCTGGTCTTCTGTCTTTGGAAACTATGTAAGTTCTTTATAAAAACAGAAAAGATTTTTTAAAATGATAGACAATATATGCATAATTTCTTGGTAGATCTAACCTAAAGCTTAATAGAACAAAATGTTGTTTGCTTTTATTAAATGTAAAACGCGCAAGAATTGAAGCAGTATTTCTTTTATATTTTCTTACTGTTTTGAGATGTATCAACCATGCTTAAGCAAGAATTTGTTTTTTGAATGCCATTGGCCAGTTTTTGTTGATATCGGCACAGAAGGACGATATTAAACTCAAATATAAGACAGTTTGGAGAGTTTTTAGCAGCGTTTACCCGAATGCGATATTGACACTGACGCGGCGCATGATATTGGCACTACTAATTGTTTCACGACGTTTATCAAAAAAAGTCTATTTCGACGATTTCAAAGAAAGTTTCAGGTGTTCAAGCATATCATTGATGAGGTCAAGTGACTGTTGTGAATTTGGTAGCCGATTTCGATTTGTCTGAAAAAATGCATAGTTTTACAAACAAAACGCAAAGTGGTTATATAAATATTTTTTTTGTGAATATTCATTTACAGGAGTTGTTAGTCCTAGCAGGCCATAATTGATAATTTTCGTTTCGGCAACAGTTCGCATTAATGAATCCGATATATTAATTTCCAAATTTACTTATTTTTAATATAAATTAGATTTTGAATTCATATTTCCCTATTTGTTGCATATTTATACATTTGTACATACTCCTTTTGTTACATGTTACATTTCTCCCAGTTACCGTTTCCTTTCCTTTATTTTATCATTTTCCTATGCTTTCTATGTCGCAAAATATTTATGAAGTTTAACATTCGGGATTTATTTTTTAAATTTATCATTTCCGTATTTTTGGGCATATCCTTTGTTTGTTATGATTACCAGCAATGGGTTTTTCATATTTTATTTTATTAACAAAAAATATATGCATGTAACTTTTGATGATTTGAAACTTGCAGATAGACAATGTTCCTTTTATTAATCAAATATGCTATAAAACCCAACATCCAGAAATCTTTTGTATATCAATCTGATTTGGTCAACATTTGAATTTAAAACTTAAATTTTCCCTTTCTCATGCATTGGTTGCATTGTAGCGATACATGTATTTTTTTATTTTCATTCGAATTAAACTGGAAGCAAATAATTATGATATAAAATTAAAAACCAGAACATGCAACAATTACGTTTTGCGAACGTTGTGAAAAAACGGCTATACTTTTTGAAACTATCTAAAAACTTGTTGCCTAACGAAAAAGATTTAACACTATATATTGTTTAAAAAACCCCAGAAAAACCTTGACCATTTTTTTTCCGTTGGGACAAGATATCTATACTTTTCAAAGTCATTGCAAAAGAAACTATACATATGGTATCCGGTAAAAAATAACATGAATCGGGAGAAAAAAAACAAACTTTCAAAATATAGTAAATATGTTTCCTCTCAGCATTTTCAATTTCAAAGTATAAATGCGCAAACACGGAATATACTTACCTTTCATATGCTTGGACATTCTTCAGACCGTTTACAAAAAAAAAACATTTTCGGGATTACGGTTTTAAGTGATATTGATATTGCTTTAACAGGCGAATAATTATAGCAATAGCAATATTCTTGTGAGACAAATACCGTAGGAAAGAAACGGAACTATTTTGCACACAAAATGAAACGTTGGACATTACGTTTTAGCGATAAAAATGGGATAATTAAGTGTTATAGTTTCTGGTATTTTAAATTTCGTTTCCCATTTATTTTAATTTCATGTCTGATGTAATGAATTATAAATCAATACATTTCTATCGAACATTGGCGGTAATTAATGCATAGCAAAAACCATTGCAAGTGCAACTTTCTCTCTTCTCACTTTTTCAGTATTATTTTTGCATTGATTTGTACTTTCTAAGGGTGTGTCAATCGGTAAATATTGTTGCTACTAGTTTCTAACACTTACAAAATTTCCGGTATTACACGTAAACAATTTATTTTTTTAAATTGGTACTGCCGAAAGCTCTGAATGTGTGCAAACATGATATTTGATTATTTTTGCAGAGGAATAAGTTCAAACAAAATTTCTAGTATAGAAGATGGTGCGTTTTCTGGTCTTCCGTCTTTGCGTATACTGTAAGTACCTTATCGCTTTGTGCAAATATTGATATAAACATATTATAAGTGCGAACCTATTCGATTGACAAATAGATTAATGAGAGACATTTATCATTCCAAATAGTTATTGTACGTATGTGATAGCATATTATGTTGGTACAGCCAATGCTATTATTTTATTTTGCGTAATATAGAAAGAAGAAAATTGTCAATAAGACAAATCATCCAAGAGTTCTGGATTGGAATATGTAAGATGTAAAGCCTGAACGTATATATATGGTGGATCAATTATAAAACACATCGATAAATTCCACACAAAATGTTTATCGTTTAATTGCCGCATAAAGATAAATGTAATGATATCTAATATCTGATATATAAAAGGGGGTGTTTTATTCGAAAAGAAACCTTTAAGATAAGATTATTTCATAACCCTACCAACGTTTCAATGATGACAGGTTGTTTTCTTATAAAATATGAAAATATGAAGCAGATTTTATATCGTCGAAAAAAGGGCATAGTGGTTGTAGTACGATAATAAATACTATGTGCAGTAGGACGTGTGTACTCTCTCTCATTTTCTTATAATCTTACATATCATTGTACTATAACTTCCGTTGTGTGTTGAATAAGAACGAGAGAATGAAACAAACATTTGTTTATCTACTGTTTTATGCCTTTTTATGTTGTTATCTAAATGTTTCAGTGCTATAGACAATAATAATTTGACAACGGTATCCGGTAATATATTTGACAAAGTAACAGATCTTAGAAAATTGTGAGTACCATTGCCATTTTAAAGACCGCTTCTCTTGTAATCTTCATACATCAATTATCTACTGATGCAAATTTGACTTACAGAAAATAAAATCACCTCGTATAATCCAGTCGTCGTTTATAATAATATAACTTGATTTTTTTCAAAAGATACTTTTCAAATAAATAATTTGATTGTTAAGTTCACTCAAACTCATTTAATTTTGTTCTTTTGCATTCAATACTATGTTGTTCCGTATCTATCGTTTCTATCAGGTTCGACATTTTGTTGATTTTCGTAAGCTGTGTTCTTATTATTATTACATTGAAAGTCTGAAAAGAAACACATGTTAAGGTGAAGAAAGAAAATATATTTTGAGATATTCAATTAAAATACGTGTTGTAGGATTCTTCGTGGTAACCCATTGCTTTGCTGTACAATGATTGATTTTTTTGAATGGCTACCAAATCAAAAAAATATAACGTTCTATGACGGCACTTGTACTGATTTCAACTCAACCACTGACATCAACAGTTTTAATGTATCAAAGTGTCCAAGTAAGAATTTATTTATTTTATTTGAAGAGTAAATCAATTAGTAGTGGTGCCGGTAAAGAAGGACACACACTCGTCATTACAGTATAACTTTTATGTTTATTCAACTATACTATTGCATGTATTTACTTGATTATATCAATCAATCACTCATGTAAATGATTTAAGGATGTGTTTAAGTTGTGGAATTTGTATCAGATTTTTGGACTTCTTGTTTTTCCCAATTTTCGCAAGTTAAAATATTTTGCCCCGTAACACCCATTTCTCTTTTCATATATGACTTCAATAGCTCATACAAGGTCTTTTACTAAAATTAAAGGAGATTCTTTCGTTTTGAATTTGCAAAACACATCTTTCAATTCGTATACAAGTAGATTTTCGAAAAAACACAAATATGTATTATTCACATTTTTACGGAAGCGTATTAGGGACATAGAAAAAATCAAATTGGCAGTGAACTTTTTTTTCAAAGTCGAAATTTTGACTTTTCAAATCTCGAAATTTTGACTTAAACTTGAAATTTTGACTTTTCAAATTCCGAAATTTTGACTTAAACTTGAAATTTTGACTTTCTAAAATCTTGAAATTTCGACTTTTAAAAAAGTCGAAATTTTGCCTTTTTTCAAACTCGAAATTTCAAATTATAAAAAGTCAAAATTTCCACTTTAAACTCGAAATTTTGACTTTTTTAAAACTCGAAATGTCGACCTATCTTTAAACTCGAAATTTCGACTTATCTAAAACTCGAAATTTCAACTTATTTTAAACTCAAAATTTCGACTTTTTTAAAACTCGAAATTTCGACTTATGCTAAACTTGAAATTTCAACTTATTTTAAACTCAAAATTTCGACTTTTTTAAAACTCGAAATTTCGACTTATTTTAAACTCGAAATTTCAACTTATTTTAAACACAAAATTTCGACTTTTTTTTAAACTCGAAATTTCGACTTATCTTAAACTCGAAATTTCAACTTATTTTAATAAACACAAAATTTCAACTTTTTTTTTTAAATCGAAATTTCGACTTTGATCTCAAAATTTCGACTGTTGAAATCTCGAAATTTTTTACTTTTTCTAAGTACTCTTAAAACTTTGATGTTAGTATTCAAACAGTTATTACAATTTTAGAAGGAGTAGACATGGACGCAAATTATTAAAGTGTCATTTACTTATTTTGGCAATTTATATTCAGAAACTGGTTTTGTTCTTAAGATATGGATTAGCATTTAATATTAAAGAAACCATTCGTAAAGAACATGCATGTTGACAAAATTCCCCCCCCCGCATATTCCAGGTTTTAGTTTCCACGACACTGTCATAGGATCGTCAGACCTGAGGACATTTAGCATCACAGTTGCAAAGGCCTGTTTGGTATACCAATAGCAAGTCACTGACTTTGCCTTGTTTAAACAATGGTAAATCAAGTAGCCCAAAATGCCATGCATATTCAGAACGACCAATGAGCTGCCCCAGTTTTCCTGTTTTGGAAGTTTGCATTCTTATAACACAACTATTAACCCTTGTCTTCAGTTATTAGACTGTTGAATAAAAGTATGTCGTAATATAGGTGTGTCGGAATAGCGGGGTTACTTGATACACATATCTGAAGTCCAGACTTGAAATATGTATTTGAACGTGAAACATATTTTATTTATTCTTTGGCAAGAACAATATTTTCTATCTAAAATAACCTCTTTAAAATGTTTTAGTTTATTAAAATATGCTTATGAATCTTTTGTAGACAGTTGTCTCATTGGCAATCATACCACATCTTCTTTTTTATATTATGAAGTTTATGATGTAAATGACTCTCCGCCTCGTTGATATAAATGACTGTGAATGTGGTAATCGCAAACGTATAAATACTGAGGAAAAGTCGAAGTTTTAAGTTTTAAAAAAGTCGAAATTTTGAGTTTAAAACAAGTCGAAATTTTGAGTTTAAAAGAAGTCGAAATTTTGAGTTTAAAAGAAGTCGAAATTTCGAGTTTAGAAAAGGTCGAAATTTCGAGTTTAGAAAAAGTCGAAATTTCGAGTTTAAAAAAAAATCGAAATTTTGAGTTTAAAAGAAGTCGAAATTTTGAGTTTAAAAGAAGTCAAAATTTCGAGTTTAGAAAAAGTCGAAATTTCAAGTTTTAAAGAAGTCGAAATTTTGAGTTGAAAAGAAGTCAAAATTTCGAGTTTAGAAAAAGTCGAAATTTCAAGTTTTTAAAAAAAAGGTCGAAATTTCAAGATTTTAGAAAGTCAAAATTTCAAGATAAGAAAAGTTAAAATTTCGAGTTAAAGTCGAAATTTTGAGATTTGAAATGTCAAAATATCGACTTTGAAAAAAAAGTTCACTGCCAATTTTATTTTTTCTATGTCCCTAATACGCTTCCGTACATTTTTTATCTTTAAGTGAAACTAAAAAACACAAATCTACACCATAATTTGTCTTGTTTGACGAATGAAGTACCATACAACCTGAAATTGGTTATATTTGTTTCAACATTTAGAAGAAATAAAATTGCTATTACGAGAAAGAGAAAAAGTTGTTCTTTGAACTATATTCTAAAACTGATTATAAAATGGTATAACGTTACATTATTATATGTTCATCTGTATTATATGAATAAAACTTTTTTTGGCATTACCCATAACACGTTTGCATCATCTGCGTTAAAAAAAACTATTTAAGGATTACAATTCAAAGAACCGACATTTAAAACTTTTCTTTATACGAAAACATGCCTTAGGAAAACGAAGATAATCAGCTTTAAAATTGTTATGATTTTATGATATTAATTTTGTTATTAGTGATGGAAATGTTAAAAATACTTTAAAAACATGTTTATATTTGAAAGTTGATGGTGGGTGGAGCTCTTGGGTTAACTCAACATGTTCCGTCACATGTGGAAATGGTATTTTATCCAGAAAACGAACTTGTGACAGCCCAATACCTTCCGTCGGTGGAAAAAATTGTGAAGGGTCTAATGAAGAATCAGTAGAATGCAGCTTAACTAATTGTCAAGGTATATGTAAAATACGGGTTTTGTAAATACGGGTTTAATATGGCACTATTTTTTTGTATATCAATCTATCAAGTTTTAGGATCATGTTAAGGGTTATTTGTTTGTTAACTGAATATAAAATTTGGATAGTTATACAAATGTAAAAAAGGAGATGATGTACGATTATCTCTGTGAACCATTAACCAAAGACCAAATTATGTGGATGGAAAAATCTTAAGGTCAGCGTACGGTTTTTAACAATGAGAAATACTGACACTGTATTGTAAATTTTGAACATGACAGCATCCAACCTTCAATCAAGAGAAATACTAAAACTGAATATCTAATTCATTTCGGGACAACAGATATATGATCCGAACCAATGCAAACATTCATATTGCATTATTTGTCCAGGATGTGACAAAAGTTGAAACAAGAAAAAGATGGAAACAAAAAGCAATTTAAAAATGTGTCCTTGTTAAACATGTTTTAGAATGCTCAGCTGTCTGTCAAACCTTTCAAAGTTCTGTTCCAATATATACTGCAATTAAAAAAAATATCACATGATTTATTGGCGGCATAATACATGAATGTTTTGTTATACATTAATATAAAATTCATTTTGTCAACGTTTACCTGATGATAACAATTAATTCTTATCATGTAATTTTTATGTAGCTATTAGAATTAATTAGATTAAGCCAGTAACTGGCATTGCATGTTTATTATTGTATTTACAGAATTATGTAAGGAATCTGGAAAGAAATCAGGTAAATAATATTGAGATTGATAAATTTATTTTCACGCTGCGCATAAATCTTATTTTTTACCCTTTTATGAAATGAAGCGCTGTTATAATTGTATCCAGCGATTCTATTTATCATCTCTAACAAAGTTAAAAAGATTTGTCGAGATATAATTACACGACTTTGGGGTCACATTCACATCTAACTTTTCACTAATGTTTTTCAAAATCTCTGTTGTGTTTATAACAATGTTTGAATTCACATTCAATTTATGTATTTGAAAATTGTATAATATTATTATCATATAGTCCATTGAACAACTCGACATGATAGAGAATTAATTCTATTTGTATGACTAATATAACATATGGACATATGTGTATGTATATGTTTAGATAGCCATGTATCTCTGCTATATATATTAGTTCTGAAACAAAGTGTCAGTTTTTGCTACATTTCAGTTATCCTGAAACTAACACTGTACTAAGGTTTTTTTTAAAACGAATTTTGATAATGAGATTTTTAACATGTCTGAATTCTATTTGCCATGTTCACATATATTCAAATTATTTCTTCACTTAATTTCTTAATTTAGGTTTGATAAACTCTAATTATAGCTTTGGTAAGCATGTTGGATAATATCAAAATCAAATATATAAAAATCCCATTTTCAAATTGACATTTGCATAAAACAATGAAAGTTATATGTTTGATAATCTTTTTTGTATTGTAGAATCAAAGAGATTGAAAGCAAGAAAATGGAAAAGATATTTGTATAGACAACTGAATAGAAGAGGAGCTACACGCAATCACTAACGTGTACTTTTTGCCTTGTTACTAAGGGAAGATGCAGGACAATGGAACTACTGTTTCTCAAATGAATTAAGAGGGATTTTGTCTAATATTATAATATATGTTTCATTTCTGATTCTTAATGATTTGTTATGGATATGTTTCCTTTATTCTTTCTCTTTTTTTTTTTTAACAATTGTTAATGTACGTCCACTTCAGACTGAATTATAATGCAAATATCTTAAAAAAAAAAAAAAAAAAAAAAAAAAAAAATGTTTCAGTTATAAAGCATCAACCAATATGTATGAATGTCTATTTTGGAAAAAAACAGACGTAAACTATTTGATCCGTGTCTTATTTAAAAATAGAAATTGATTTTATCTTACTGTATTAAATTTGCCATATATTTTTGGTTTTATTATTCCCAAATGAAGATTTTCCGTAACAATACCAAACTATAAGGCAAATTCAAGAAACGGAGGTCCATTCAAATATGTGGCATTGAGCACTCTTAATGAAGTTAAACTCAGAAAACCACTCCAAACAAAACAAACATTTATAATTTGAGTGTTATTTAATTCTTTAAACATTTTAGGATTGTGTTGCCATACATAGTAATATACTTGCCTATGTGAAGTAAATTCTCCCCTTTAACCCTTACTTTCGTTGAACATCATAGCATTCGAATTTTGATACTTTTCGATTCAATAGTACCTCTTTTTCACTCGAGCGCTACTCAGGTCTCGTGTGTAGACTAACCGAGAGTTCCTTGTTCAAACACGTTAAAACATAGAATATTCACAAATATGTCAAAAGAGACATTTATTTGGAGATAACAAATTTCAAATTTGTGAAAAACAAATTCGTTTTATTTGTTAAACTAAGGCAACTGTTTTTCAACATTTCGATATAGCTTCTTTTTTCATCTTAGTTATTCTTTGCTATAAAACAGCTATAGTATAGGAGGGTACATACAGTTTCATGTACAATGTCATAGTATATATTTCAGTGAAATTTTGCATGTTTTAGGGTTGTGTGGTCAATTGGTTCATTTCATTATTTAAATTTACGATTGTCGGTTGTTGAAGTCGGTATGGGAACATGTAGGTGTCTTTAATAGATACTTTGTTTGTTGCTGTCTATTTGTCTTTTTGTTTAAATTCCAATATAAACTTAGCACGTTACATTTGATTATACGTTATAGCCACTGAATTTAAACTTAACGTAAACAATAATGTAAAGGATGTATTAATATAAGAATACATGAATTGAAGCAGTACTTGTTTCAACGAGAGACTTTCATTTCTACAAATTTCTTCATTTTTGAAAGGAGATTTTAAGAATAGTGTGCCGTCAATTATGTCAATTATCATGCACTTCTCAGCTAATAATAGCATTCGGAACTAATCGTTCACCAGATGTAGTGGGTAAGCATATGCAATCGGATGGTACCAAACACATAGTCACACTCAGGTACTCCAGAATGGCAAGATGATACAAATTCACAAGTTGAACTCGTCGTGTTTGTTTTTATGTACACAACCGGTCATAGGTCTAGTAATGTTGGTCACACAAGAAAAAAAAAACAATTTAGTTTTGCTTTTGATAATAGAAACATGCCCGTCGTCAACTTCAAAACAGATATATTAACTATGTGGTATTATCAACATTTTTCGAATAAATGACTTCAACATTAACATAACAATTTCTTTGTATAATACTTTACTTGTAAGCAGCAACCCTCTATCCTGATAATAAAGATAAGAAATGAATCTGTTGGATATAATGCAAACTTGGAGATATATACACTGTGTGCAGGCGATTCTTGAATTTTACAATATAACAATTTAAATGCTTTTAAAAATCATCTCTTTGAAGTAAATTAGTTTTTTGTAAAATAATTTTAAGGCAGACCTAAATGTGTAGGTGATATCCTTTATTCCAACTTGGATTAGGTAAATTTGTTCTTCGTGATAGTCATTGTTATCACAAACACTGCTTAAACCAATATATTTCAAACTGTGTACTTCTCAATCTGTATAATTTTGGCGGATTAAAAACGTTTGCTGTGCGTGAAACATTCCCTCACCCATGACAATCGAGTATGACTCAACTATTTATGTCGTAACAAACCACAATCATAAATAATAACAACAAAAAGACAGAAAGGACCAGATCTGAGTGTACTCGCTAGAATTTAGTGTAAAACATGACCAGCAGTAAGCTATCAGAATAATTTTGTTTGATGACACATTAATAAAATATACCGGTGTAAATTGAAGAAACGTTAAAAAAATGTTTAAACCCATGAAATTTATACCCAGATATATAGAAGTGTCAGACTTCGAATGTAAGACTACAAAATTAAAACAGTATTTGTACAATTATATTACATCCCATGTCAAACAATTCATCATAAAACATTATTTGATCAAAATCTATTCTAATAATATAAAGTTACTTTATAAAAGAGGGACAAAAGATACCAAAGGGACAGCCAAACTCATAAATCGAAAATAAACTGGACAACGCCATGGCTAGAAAAGAAAAAGACATACAGACAAAAAATAGTACACATGACACAACATAGAAAAATAAAGAATAAACAGCACGATCCCAACCAAAAACTAGGGGTGATCTCAGGTGCTCCGGAAGTGTAAATAAACTCATCATAGATACCAGGACTAAATTTTGTATATACGTAAGCAGATCCTGCTCCACATGTGGCACCCGTCGTGTTGCGTATGTGTTAACAAATCCGGTAAATATTATAATTCGGTAGGTCACATTCATGAAAGGGAAGGGGATTATAGCTACGAATTAAGGAACATATCCGATATCATTTGTGAAACAGTTATTCCATAACGGTTAACCAACTCGTATACATGTTTCTTTTGATCACGCGAATTTGTGATCTTGTTTTAATCTAAAAAAGTCGAACTTTTATAAAATTTTATTATTTTGAAATAAAATTTAGGTAAACTTGATAAAGATAATCCAACAACCACCTTAGTATAATATTAAAATTAAATAAATCTTATACTTGTATAGACATACGATTGGAAGCACTATGTATCATCATGACCTGATAAAGGTACTCCAAAACGGTGGAAAATTTATGTAAAATCTTTCAATGCATGACATGTTTATTACTTAAATAACTTGGTTGGCAGAAATTCTAAGCGACATACAAATTGAACCAGTTTTAGAACTTGTGAAGAAAATGTTTTGACTATTATAAGTTACAGATCGTACAAAAAGGATTTTTCGGAGTACCAGATGGGTGAGCATACCCTCGTCCGATTGTTTTTGTTTTTTCTATAAAGCCATACTTCAACTCTAAAGCTCTCCTCACATTAACGGGTTCAGTATAAAACACTTCAACAGTGACGTCCATATTTGCCATTACAGTAAGAGCTCCGTTACATTCTACTCTCAAACACAAATAAGGATTATAAAAAACGTCTAATTCTTTCAAAAACTGTCGACAAAATTCGTTAGCCATTGAAAACTTTGGCACTACAATGACTGTTACATGGTGTCGTTTAACGTGACAGTAAAAGTCTGCAAAATATAAATTACACTCAGGGTTGAACATTTCCAAACATTGGATATATAATCGAATTGGCCCAAAATGAGAATAGGGACCTGGCATGTTCGTCGAAGTATCAATATAGGTACTGAAAAATAAACCACACAGCCGCCCATTAACAACAGAGCCTTGTTCTCCGCCATTACTTTTCAAATACGGTCGCATTTGTCCATTCAACTGTTTCATTATCATATCAAAATACTCCTTAGATTTATTCCGATAAAAGTATTGAATAGGTTGCATGTTCGGAGTTACTTTCCTTGTCCCGAATGCTATAGCAAGATTAAACAATCTATATGTATCCAGTAGTGATAAAACTGAAAAAAACACGTTTTTATTGAAATTATTTTACTTTACATAATAGTTATCAGAAGGTGACTGTATAACATATAGATACATAAAGGCTTGTTAACATTTTTTTTTTTATAAAAGATGAGTCCCATCGAGTTCTGTATTCGGTAATAGCATGTCATGTTTTCTTTATTATGTGGTCTTTATATAAAAAAATATTCGAACGTAGACGAAATGCGCGTCTGGCGTACTTAATTTGAATCCTAGAATCTATGATGACTTTACTTGTACGAATTAAAAATGCTTAAGTATATTTTGTTTTGCTCCAACCTGAAGGCCTCGATGTCACTTGGAGATGAATAACACACATAAAAGTTGTATTTTGAATGTTTTGTGTTGCGCATATAATGATTTATGGTCATGGACGCATACCTTATGCACTTATTTTTCATTAAAAATCTTGAAAGTAGTATCAAATATATCTGACAATAGTTTTAAACAAACACTGAATATATAACAAAGGGACATAATCAAAAAAATATTTGAATAAGAAACAATTTTCGTTTTGCATCTTTATATTCAACTGCGTTTTTAATGTTTTGCATTTGCAAGTTTCATTTTGCATCATTTTGATATCTACGACTTACATGTTTTAAAGTGAATGACCTTGCTATGTGACTCAGTAGTTGCTATCCAAACGCTCCCATATATCCGCTTCAGACGGCATGCACATAAAATTTTACATGAAACGGACGATGCAGATGGTAATTCAAAAGGAAAGGCCATATTTACACACCGACCTTTGACAATGTAGCATCGGATCTGGTTCTTCACTTTGATAAAAACAATAAAATCTTTATCAGGTAAGTTCATATAATTGACATCTAGCCAGTAAACTGATGGAGGTTCTCGATATACAGTTACTGGTAACACACCCTACAATTAAACAAAATGTTATGTTGCGTCTGTCATACACGTGAGAGCTTAAGCTAGCTAAATCTAAAATAAATCTTAATTTAATCCACTATTTTCTACATTCGACAACGCCTGTATCAAGTCATGTATTATGACAATTTTATCCACTTGTTTTACGTGTTTGAGCTTTTGATTTTGACATTTGATTACGGACTTTCCGTTTTGAATTTTCCTCGGATTTATTCTTTGTTTCGTTTTAGTTTTTAAATTTGCTTGTCTTTAGCCAGGTAATGCTTTCGCCTACTTTTTGTACTGGTTTTCTACTAGTCACTTTATTTGTTTACCTAATCATCTTAATGAGCTTTTTTTCCTGCTTTTTGAATTTGTTTATTTGTTAGGAAAAGCTTCTAAAGTACCATATCAGAGTTAAAAGAAAAGGGATTAAAGGAGTAGGTCCGGTAAGGGCCGATTTTGGCCTCAAATTTCAAGTTCATCTGACGAAATATTTTGAACACTTTTTAAACACTTAAGTGGATTAAATTAGTTGATGTGAGAGAATTAACTGATTTACTCATTGAAAACAGTCCGAATCAAGCTTGTAAATAAAAAATCTATCAAATATGCCAAAAAATTACACTTTTCAGATGTTTTTAGTTAAAAATGAAAGTGGCCGCATCCGTGTTCATCCTCAACCTTTATATATGTTATGTATTATCATCAAATACAACTTACATTTAAATATATAAGAATGAACACAAATGCAGTCACTTTCATTTAAGACGGAAACCGTCTAAAATTTAAATAAAATGTTAAAATTGTGAAGTTTCCAGTAATTTAGCATGACTTAATGGTGCTAGTACCAGATACATGTGTATTGTATTATCAAAAACAGCCCATTTTTATGTAGTAGAAGCTTCTACTTTCCAATAAATAACTAGAGGTTAACATTTAAACAATTTTGGAAAAATGCTTTATTTTGGGGCCAAAAATTGGTCTGGACCTTCTCCTGTACAGATTCTGTTATAATCCTTTTATAACAATCTGAACAGGTTCTGTTGTGTCGTTGTTTTCCTCTCATAGTTGATGTGTTTACCTCAGTTTGAGTTTGTAAGCCGGATCATGTTTATACATTTTGATTATATCCAACATTGTACATCTTTAAAGTACATGTATGACTTTATTAAACCAACTGGAGGTTCTAAAGAGCCTGTGTCGCTCAACTTGGTCTATGTGAATATTAAACAAAGGAAGCAGATGGATTCATATGACAAAATTGTGTTATAGTGATGGTGATGCGGTTGTACATCTGACTTTACTGAACATTCTTGCTGCTTACAATTATCTCTCTCTATATTGAACTTGGCCCAGTAGTTTCATTGGAAAATATTGATATAAATTTACAAATTTTATGAAAATTGTAAAAAAATTACTGTAAAGGACAATATCTCCTTAGGGGGTCAATTGTCGAATTGACCATTTCGGTAATGTTGACTTATTTGTAAATCTTACTTTGTTGAACATTATTGCTGTTTACAGTTTATCTTAAAGTATAAAAATATTCAATATAAAAACCAATCAGATGCTCCGCAGGGCACAGCTTTATACGACCGCAGAGGTTGAACCCTTAACGGTTTGGGCAAGTATGGACACAACATCCAAGCTGGATTCAGCTCTAAATTTGGATTGCTATTAAATAGTTGACACAGCATAGGTTTCTGACACAGAATGAATGTGGTCTAATGAACTTTAAATTTTTGTTTTGCCTTTGAGCAATTCACTATGCTGTTAAATATTAATCCTCTCAAAAAAATGTTTGAAGAAATTTTCTTTTTATTTATGAAATCTGAAATGAGAAAAATGCCCCTCCCCTTTTGTTTTCACATCCCCCTTTCCCTTATTACAAAACTGATCTCAATTCGAATTTCTAATGGAGTTTGCAACAATAACTACTTATTTAAATACATCATAAAATATTAAAATGTAAAAAAAAGTGCTTGTTATCACTGAATGGTAAAGATTGTTCTAATTTATCAGTTGTTAGTAAAAGTAAATATACATTGTAAATTGTATAAAGCAATGATTTAAGTTGATTCAACTACTATTCTGGACAAAGAAAAATAACTCCAATTGAAAATTTTTTTGCTATTGGACAATATTGTGTAGTTAGATATTTCTTGCTACTGCGCAATACTGTGCATTTGAAAATACTTGCTATTGCACAATACTGTGCAATTGAAGATTTTTTGCTATTGCGCAATACTGTGCAATGGAAAATTTCTTGCTATTGCACAATACTGTGCAATTGAAGATTTCTTGCTATTGATGAATACTGTGCAATTGAAAATTTCTTGCTATTGCACAATACTTTATATAATAATTTTGGATCCTGATTTGAACCAATTTGAAAACTGGGCCCATTATCAAAAATCTAAGTACATGTTTAGATTCAGCATATCGAAGAAGCCCAATAATTCATTTTTTGTTAAAATCAAACTTAGTTTCATTTTGGACCCTTTGGACTTTAATGTAGACCAATTTGAAAACGGGACCAAAAATTAAGAATCTTCATACACATTTAGATTTGGCATATTGAAGAACCCCAATTATTCAATTTTTGATGAAATCAAACAAAGTTTTATTTTGGACACTTTGGGACCCTTTTCCTCAACTGTTGGGACTAAAACTTCCAAAATCAATCACAATTCCTTTTGTGATCATAAACCTTGTGTCAAAATTTCATAGATTTCTATTTACTTAAACTAAAGTTATAGTGCGAAAACCAAGAAAATGCTTATTTGGGCCCTTTTTGGCCCCTAATTCCTAAACTGTTGGGACCAAAACTCCCAAAATTAATCTCAACCTTACTTTTGTGGTCATAAACCTTGAGTTAAAATTTCATAGATTTCTTTTCACTTTTAGTTAGGTTAGAATGCGAAAACTAAAAGTATTTGGACGACGATGACGACGACGATGACGCCAACGTGATTTCCTTAAAATTACAAATGCAGGGGCAGCAACCTAACAACGGGTTGTCCGATTTATCTGAAAATTTCAGGACGGATAGATGTTGACTTGCTTAACAATTTTATCCATGTCAGATTTGCTCTAAATGCTTTGGTTTTTCCGTTATTAGTCAAAAACTGTATTTTACCCCCATGTTCTATTTTTAGCTGTGGCGGCCATCTTGGATGGTTTGTCGGATCACCGGACACATTTTTAAAACTTGATACCCTAATGATGATTTTGGCCAAGTTTAGTTTAGTTTGGCCCAGTAGTTTCAGAGTAGAAGATTTTTGTAAAAGTTCACGACGAATGACGACGGACGACGGACGCAAATTGATGGAAAAAGCTGACCTGGCCAGGTGAGCTAAAAATAAAAACCGAATTTGTGAGGTGGTTGAAATATCAACCAGCCAAAAGCGCCACTAGGTTTTGATGATAATGATATTTTACTGAAATACTGATATTTTAATTGCTTTGTTTCACCAATGGCATTAATCCTTGTCGAAAAGATTAGCATTTTCTGTCATAACTAGGCTTCATCAATGGTTAACTACCAAACAGAATCGTTATTCTATATACCTGTTATATGATAGTGTATACCAAATGTTCTACTATATAAGACAAATAAATTGCTATCTATATTACTTGTGTAGCTGATGATGACAAAGGTAAATGTACGTCTTCGTCGCATTCTTCCAAAGCAATATTTTGTTGAATTTCTTCAGAACCTGTTAAAATATGAATATTTAATGTGACCCAAATTAGCTTATTCGTATTAACATTTTCCATTTTATCCTGCATAATTTAAAAAAAAGCGTAAATAACTTTAAGTATTCAATTGATGTATGCTCGCGTAAATATTTTTTTTGAATACAAACATTGTGTACATTGCACTTGACCTTATATTCTCATGTAACAAATTATAAACTTCTTTTCAGAAATAATTCATAAACATATTTATCATTAACATTATGACATAGCAAAACACCTTCTTTTTCTAATGATATACAACAATGAGTTATGATTTTCTCAATAATGATTTTCCAGATGTTTTACGAAACGTAAGATAACAAAGTGAGAGAAAAGTTGAATCCTCATTTCATACCTTGCCATTTACATAATTTACATAATGCAATTGTTAAATGATTTACACGTTAAGTTAATATTTGTTATAATACTTCTTTGTTATAAAAAAAACTTATATTTCACTGATGGATTATTACAAATTAAAATATGATTTGAAAGTCCCTTTGTTCTTGTCAATAGACATATTTATTGAAACTGATATTTACTGTTAAAGGCACACCAATATTGATTGATTACACTACAAACAACATTGGTAATTGGAGTGTATTCGACAAGATCAAGAATACTGATTATGTAATTTAAAATTTAAAATACATATAACTACATCGACAATAAAGAAAAGTTTAATCAGCTAGAAGTGACTAATATCAACAATTGTCAACACTCGTTTTGCAAAGGAAATGTTAAAAAAGAGTATATTAACCTTAGAGTTGTTAAACATACGTACACTTGATATCTCTATGTCCATGACACACTACCCTGTTGTATAGTCCTATGTTTGTATGGTTCGTCTTTAGTCCATAAACATACACAACAAAGTTATTGTCTTGATTAAAAGTAGTGCTTAATGAAATGGTAAATTCTCCACTGTTGCGTTTGATGAAAATATTGGTTGATGACGAATCGGATTTATCTTCTTTTACGATCAATATAATATCAAAAACAAAACAGATCGGATAATGTATTCTTATGTCAATTTTGTTAGAATCTTTGTCTTTGAGCTTGATGGAACAAGAACATGTTGCATCCTGGAAGAAAGTTAAATATTTATGTATCGCAATATAGAAGTATAAACATTGTTGCAGACAATGGTATCGTGACGGGTTAACATGGCTGAAAAAACTGTACTGGTCTTCATTTAGGCAATTCAACAAATACAAACCAGTTAAACAGAGATGCAAAACAACTTCTCATGCGGTTGAGGCTGGAGTTCTATTTCCCTCATGAAGAATTTTTTGTTGTAATATGAAAAAGTGATTCGAAAAGTGTCTTTATTTGGTTTGTCTGTCATGTGAACGAAAGTAAAAAGACACAAGATGAACAATCAAACTCATAAGTTGAAAATAAACTGAAAACGCCATGGCATTAAGAAGATAAAGACCAACAAACAATTGTACAAAAAGCACAACATAGAAAACTTAAGACTGGGAACACAAACCCCACCAGAGCTCAAGTACTCATGAAGGGTAAGCAGATCTTGGTGAACCAATTTCTGTAAAGTGATACGCAATTCAACTTTTCTATTGGCTTTTCGTTAGGTAAATGACGGCTATTGCGATTCACAGATTTATTTCATGCAACGGAAATTTGGGATTTCGTCAATAAAGGCAACAGTAATATAGTATACGAAAATTATTCATGATTCCATAATGAATCGTACACAAGCTTGATAATCGGTCACTTATATTCGAGTTGAAAGGAGTAGGTCCGATAAGGACCGATTTTAGGTTCAAATTTCAGGAAAACCGTCTTAAATTTAAATAAACTGCTAGAATTGTGAAGATTTCAGTAATTTAGCATGACTTTATGGTGCTAGTACCCGATATATGTGCATTGTATTTTCAAAAACAGCAAATATGTATGTAGCAGAAGCATTCAACTGCCAATCCAACTGTAAATAACTAAAAGTTTATATTTTAACAATTTTGTAAAACTGCTATATTTTTGGGGCCAAAAAGGGGTCCTACTTGACCTACTCCTTTGCGAAATTGAAATTGCTGCTCCAGAACAAAGAAAATTGTAACCATCAGAAAAATATGTTTAAGCAATATTCCAGCTTGTTACAAAATAATTTTTCATTCAACGCGATGCTTTCAAATGCCTTTGATTTTTTTTAATGTTTTTATGATTTTCAATTATAATAATGAAACACAATTTTGTTGATTTTGAACTCTCGAACTATTAAACTGCACAAATGTGTTCATTTTAGACATAAATTATTCCTTTACCATGAATAATACTTACGTTTTGACCTGCTTCGTCCTTCAATGCAGCCATTTAAAAAAGATTACTTCATAAGGTAGCATAACGTAGTTATTCATTAAAATACACATCAACACTTCCTTGAATACGAGTAGGTATTTAAATTTTAGCGCACCTCATTTAAAAGTATTTTAAAATAGCAAACAATGAAACTAAAACTGAAACTGATATTCCTTGACGGAATTTTCTAATGTCTTACAAATAAAGGATTTTATTTTTTTTATTTTTAAACGATAACAAACGACAAATGTCTTTAAGATTTAAACTAAATAAACTATTGCTATTAAGTGTACATATACTTTCCATTTTGATATCAATTAAACGAGTATAAAACAATTACTAAATGCTCATCATCTTGATAATTGCTTCTTCCGTGTAAGAAGTAGTGATACACCCACCTTTTTTTAGTCAAACCTTGTTATAAAGTAAAAGGATGAAGAAACTTATTTAACAAAGAAGCACGTAAATTTGTACACTTAAGATAACCAGAAAATGTCATATAGGTTAAAATTAAACAACAAAAATGGAACTCTTATTATTTGAGAAGTTAAAAATAGTAAAAAAAAGGTTACTATACTGTGAGAGTACTTTTATGAATTTCAGCAAAAAAATACATTTTCTTAGAAGTCGGGGATTTTGGGGATATTACATAAACATGTCACTTAATGAAAACGACTACTTAAAAGAATATACTAAAATGTACATTTAATAGGAGAATTGATAATGATGGAATAGAAAGGCCGACCGAAATAACTTTTTATTTCGTATGAAAATTTTGAAACGTGAACACTTTATTTTCACCAAATTATCACAGGAAATCTGACTTTCATCGATCAAAGGTTATTTATTATGAAAATCAAATGGTCAATTTTTAGAAATGTCTTTAGGATTAAATGGGTTAAGTTCGGTATGAAGTTGAACAGAAAATTTATATTTAGCTCATAGTGCGTTGTTAATATGACCGTACCTATGTAGTCAAGCCTTCACGGAGATCTATCAATGTCTGGAATTGGACAACAGTTGTATGTTGTTTGATAAAGCCATTCAAAATACAAATCTTAAGGTGGTACCCAACACCTTCACTAAAATCAATTTGGCTCGTTTAATTTTCATAAAATTTGGAAAAGTATTTACTTTGACCCTTTGAAAAAAATATAAAAATTTCAAAATATTTGAACAACAAATTTATCAGAAAAATTACACTGGTTATATAACAGTTTGACAGACACTAATTTTGATCATTGAGAAGCTTAATATTCCCTTAACAACACAACGTAATTAAAACGTTTAGCTGATTTTACAGAGTTATCTCCCTGTAGTGTTAGCTACCACCTTAATTTAAGAGGCTCCTGATTTGGGAAAGTTGCAAACATGATCCGGGTTCTATACATATAAGGAACATGTGCTAATAAGACAACTCTCCATCTAAGTCTAAATTAGTAAAAAGTAAACCATTATAGGCCAAAAACAAACGGCCTTCAACACGGAGCCTTAGCTCACACCGAACAGCAAGTAATACAGGGCAAAACCATCCAAACCGGAAAACTAACGAAATAGTCTATATGAAAAACGAGAAACGAGAACCACTTACGAATCACATAAACAAACAAAAAGCACTGACAACTAACAAGTGTTGTGAGATCTAAACCCTCCCGCTATACCTCTTGCCAATGTCGAATGAACAAAAACACATAGAAATACAGACAACAAAACTCACTTTAAGTAATTATGAGTCCAATGTCGGAAAGATAACTGAAGAAACCGAGGAAAATGAAATTGAGAAAAAAATCTTTGCTAATTTTTCAAATTTCTAAATAACTAAGCTGGTAGAGATTTTAACTTTAAACATATTTTGAGAGTTTACTATGACCGTATTTAATGAACTGTTAAGGCATTTAGATGATGTAGAATGTTATATAGCGTTCCATACATCGGTACCGTTAAAGCAATTTGCAGACAGTTGTTGAAAAAGCGATACAAACATGGCATATTGATTAGATATTTTAATTTGAATGCTATTAGTTAGCTCCTCATTGTCAATTGGTTATTTGCACATTTTGTAGTTATTTCATCAGGTCATTTTTAAACGCTATTGACTTTTATCATTGATCTAACTACGCAGATGCACTTAAAAAAATCAGTAAGTCCGATGAGTTTTTTTCTGGATTACCTTCATTTTGAACCTATTTGAAAGTCAAAGATGTACAAATACTTAAAATTGAGAATGGAAATGGGGAATGTGTCAAAGAGACAACAACCCGACCAAACAAAAACACAACAGCAGAAGGTCACCAACAGGTCTTCGATGTAGCGACTTCTTGAGGAGATATTAGACCAGAACATATAAAGCATAAATGATCCAACACAAATAGCAATATATAAACTGGACCACTTTTGCCCTAGAGAGTTAGACCTCCGTTTCTTAATGATTTCTGAAATAATTTACTGGAACGTTTGAAAAGGTATGTTATTGATCCTCAAATCTGATATCGATAGCGGTATCGACCCAATTCTAATATATGAATTTACACAGTATAAATGTGGTGTGTTTGAAGCGTTTTTCCGGATTTCAGTAACCAGGAAAAGTCAGACGCAAATATATGAAAACCATTGATGTTTTCCTGTTCAACTAACATAGAATAGGATATGATAACGTTAAAAATGTAAAGATTACAATTAATAATAAATTTTTTAAAACGTAAACAAATGCACGTCTTAAAAGAATATTTAAATATAAATATGCGTTGAAGTCTGATGTCATTAATACTAAATCCTTATTTCTTATATTCAATAGAAAACGCATTCGTATCCAAGGGATATAAATGGGCCAAACATGCAGTTTTCAACACTATACAAGTATCTGTACAATATAGTATGCACTAGATTACCGTGGATTTATCTTTAAGACTTATTTGTTTTTATTGTTAAGTGTAAGTTCATCTAAATTATCTAAGTTTATCTAGAAACTGATACATATAAAATAAAATAAATCGTCTACAAATTTCCTCTGGTTTTATCAAATTGATTTTACAAGTAAAAGTTTGTATAATAGGATAGTTTCCTTTTTATTTTAAAGACGTTATGACAGTGAATTGATTATGAACCATTAATACTCGTAAATGCATAACGTGTTAAATTAAAATGCCGAACAGATCAGTTCAAATGACACGATACCGCAGCCAGATTTTTGCTTAGTCAATAATTTTCTACGTTTTGCCTGAAAAGCTTTCGTGATCTTTTGTTCTTTACTATGGTTTTGTCGATTACTTCCCGATTGCAAACTTTTAAAGTTATTTTTCATTAACATTATAGGTCAATAAACTGATTCATGTATTTTCTTACAATAGTGAAAGTGTTTTTTACTACCACAAAAATGGATCACAATAAACGCAGTAGTATTTTGAAAAAAACCCATCACTTAACAACAAAATAACTTACCTTCCCCATGATTTAAATTGAAAGTAGATCCTGTTTATTTGACCTGCCGAAACAGCATTTAGGTTCTTATTGAAATGAACTATGGAATAGATGTATCACAATATCGATCTTTTCAAAAGTTCACTTGAATATTTATGCTTTTCTGAAAATCTCTTTATCGAAAAGTAATTTCTTATCATGTTTGTCATATGATAACAATCTATTTAAGGTTGCATTTCTGTAAATAAATATTGACAATGCAATTTCCTATAGGAACTCCTAAAACTGTACCACTTATTCTATCAAGTTTTGAAAAATATCTTATCCTAGAATTGAAATTTCATATGCACCACAATTTTTTTTAAAAAAGATATAGGGCTGAATGGCATATTTTCAACGTTTATATCCCCTGAACTTCTCAGATATAAATGGAATATGTGCGTCCGCAATGTAAGGGTTTCTGCAACGGCCATGCGAATCCACATCCTGTCAAAAATATAGCAATCGAAAAGAGAACACGACTATAAAAATAATCGATAATATATATAACACTGCAAAACATGTTGCTAGTGAATTAAGACACTGATTTGTGATGGTGACAGCAAATTTTATATCTGAACATTTACGATGCTCTTTTATCAGATGCATATTTCGACAATGTCTCTTCAGTGATGCTCGAAGCAAAAATAAAAAAATCCACATAATTTGAAATAAGAAGACCTTATTAGCCAAAAAGAACAAAAGTAAATTCAAAGCAGGTAATAATACACCTGTTTAATTTATCAATATCCCTTCATATTTTTCGAAGAGTTGAGTTAGCATAAAAATTGTCACGTAAAAGGTAAGAAACTAGTTAGATCCACCAACGAGATGTTTAATTTGTTATTAAAATGTCTGTTATCACACCATACCAATATATTAAAACCACAAACGTATAACACTTTAAAGATTTTTTTTCACCTTTGATTTAACAGCGGGAAATAAGTGTGTGATTTACTTTCTAACGGTCTGTGTATTTACTATGGGCTGCACACCTCTAGCTTATAATTTATTATGTATACTCAAGTTGACGTTGATCATAAGTAAACAGTGAACGGTTATCTCACTGGTTATCATGATTATATTTATGTATGTTTGTATAAGTTTAAATAAAGAGGGACACTTAAGTGCACTAATACAAGAGGGAAAATGTATGACCAAACTTAAAAAATGTAAGCACTTTGTTTGTGTTAATTTCATTATTGTTGTATTAAGGTTCATGCGAACCCTTTGGCTAAAATGGCTGAAGTCTAACCTCAAAATTTACTCAGAGTATAGAAAAACCTGTGCATCTACAAAAGCTTAAAGCCATAGCATGTCCTAGATATAAAAAAAAATCAAATATGTTTTATATCTTAGAAATTAAAAACTTTACTCGATTTTACAGTGATATTTTATTCATTCTTCCATCAGGTGCCAACATAAACTAAGTCGGAATAGATACCTAACAAAAATTGTTATGTAAACTGTGTACCTGAGTGGACCATATCAAGTGAAACTCAATTGTTTTTTTTAATTTAATTATCTTCTGCATAGGAGAAAAAAAGTGCACTGCAAAAACTAGTTACGTTTTTGAATTTTCTAAGACATACAATGCATATGAATTTTCTTTATCAAGGGAATGTTATGCGTTAAAACTTTTCCAGATGTACAGGTTTATCTGTACTCAGAGTAAACGTTGAGGTAAACACGCAGCCAGTTTAGCCAAAGGGTTCCTATGAACCTTACGAAGATCCGACTCATTTCGGTCTTTTCTAAAAATCTACATTTCTATTGAGAAGTAAAGACATAAAACAAATATATGACTTAACGCAGGATGACAACCAGAATTTGCATAGAAAGCAGGAATTTAGAAAATGACTTTTAACAGCAGGTTAAAGTCAGAATATTTCCCGTCAACATTAAGATATTAATTGATTTAAACACAATAAGAATTTAGCATACTACACACAATCTTATTATTAAAAATGTTCAATGCAATCGGCATATGGTAATGATAACTGGACTTAAAGCAGTCAATCACTATTGATTTGCTTAATATGGAATGTGAGTTTAAACACATTAAAAGAATAGTTATATATTATGAGACATTTTGGTTTTATAGTAGATATCACATTATATTGACCAATCTTTATAAAGAATTATATAATATGAACAAAACAATGTCACACTATACCCAAATACACAAATAAATTCTATAAATAAGTATTTTAAAAAATAGTTTACAAATAGACTCTTTTATGAATGTGTTGTTAATTGTTATCGTTTAAGGAAGTTTAAATACTAAACAGATCACCTGGAGTAAACAGTTATCAAAATGGCTCCCAAGAAAAAAACGGTAATTGATTCTTTGGTTCAAGATATCTTCCCTACCAAAAGCATAGTAACTTTCAATAAGTGTTGTCTTTAATTAACTACTGATAGTGTAATAGTTTTACATTATACAGTGCTCTTAGATACAGTGTGACACTTCGTATTATTACCCGAAGTTCGCATGACTTTGTAATGGAACAACAGTTGTCTGTTATGTATATGTCGACCTCCATTTAATCTGTATGCTAACTGTATTTTGGATAATGTATTTTATGAATTACAATTATACTATTTCAAATGTAAATAAAAAGTTTTACACCAGTTGGTGGCTATTGCTAATGGTGGATAATTCGTCCCTGAGGGTAAAATCCACTTAGGAATCAGTAACTTGGCACTGATACGTTTTATGACAAACTATTCTAAAATTTGTCCGTTTAAAAATTCATAAATTTCAATTTCTTCAGTAAAAGTTGATCTTAGCTGGGTTTGGCAGTTGTTTTGTCATGTTCCAGTTCTGATACATACTTGTTTTATTTATATTAGCTTTTACGAAGCCTTCCTGATAAATATAAATTGCGCGTCAGGCTTATGCAATTCATAAAGTGTTGGTTTTTATTACATTCTTTTGGTTCCATTTTTATCTTCAATCTTTGCAATCATTTTATGTATGTATCGACCTGATTCTGTTTGCCTTGCTTTCTAATGTTACTGGAAGTAAAATACTAAAATCTTATGTTGCTAAATGAGCTGATACGAGGCAGATATATAGGAACAGTATAAGCATAAGAAAAAGCAAAGGTGCCAAGAGTTCGCGGAATAAAGCTATTGTGATAGAAAATAATTTCAATATCAAATAATATGTAATGGATTTGATGTACAGGAAAATGTCTAGTCCAAATCAGGAAGTCTGCAATTGTTTTTCATTTGTTATGGGCTTTCAGTTTTTGATTTTGTGTTGAAGTTCGATATTTTTTTCTGTCTCTTTTTATCAGAATAGATTGTTGTAAATAAAAAATATTTTCTCTTTTTAGAAAACGAAGAGAAATTGGTCTTGCATTATAAAAGAATCCAACAATTTTAAAATAATTCTTAACGTTTCTCATTCAAATGATTTTGTTTTTGATATCATTTACATATTGATTTATGATTCTGCCGGAGCCTTGTTCACAAACATTTTTGCAAAGACATCAATGTCAGGATTTACAATACCAATTGTAGACGTGCTTAAACAATCGGAATACAAGATTCAGTTATACGGATTTAGAAATATCACTGTTGGTAGACATCAGTATGATAGCGTTGTATGCTATGGTGAAAGTGTATTTAAAGGTAAATATTGATTAAAAAAACGAGTTTACTCTCATTCCTTCGCAAAAATAAACACAAATAAACACGAAAAACCCATAAACATTTGGGGTTACTCAAAACCCATTTTGTTTTACTGATTTATGAGTAATACTGTAGCACGTTGACATAACATGTTGAAGTATATTACAATGAAGTCAAATAGACTTATTAATTTGTCTAAAGCTGGTAGTTAATAAGAAGGGAGCAAAAACTTATAGAACCACTAATATATCCCAGGTGCCGTATCCGAAAGAGCATATAACAGAGCCGTACACATTTTGCACATAATAACCTTGTCGAAATAGTTTTCAAAGGTACCAGGTTTATAATTTAGTACGTCAGACACGCGTTTCGTCTACATAAGACTCATCAGTGACACTCATATCGAAAAATTGAAACTGTCTTTTGAACAAAAATTTAAATACAATGGCTTTTAAATAGGAGGGCATATTTTGTTTTTGAAAAACCTGTTTTTGTACTATCGAATTTTAGAATTATATATATGTTATCAAAGGTATGTTCAATGTATTATCCCAATTTACAAGCAGTATAAAATATGAATTAGAACATATGATGTATTTACTTTATCCAAACTAAAGACAAAATAGATTTGTTTGCTTTAAATTGCAAAATCTAAAAGTGTAAGCAATAAGGTAATACATTGGATGTTATATTACAAAATTTAAATAACTGTAAATACAGATAACACAATGCAAAGATCTGCAATGCATATAATGTTTATTCGTTTTCACTTTTTTAAAACCAGTTGCAGCTGTTGAAAACCAAATAGACCTCACAGTTGTCTTGGGTGACGATAAGGATGCAAAGTTGCCTGGGGAATTAAATTCTAAGGTAATAAAATTGTAAAACATTATATTTGTAATTAACATAAAAACCCTCTGACTAAAGAAACGATTTTAGATTCTAAGTTGTGAACTTTCCATTTCTTAGAAACAATATTCGATCAGCAACTGCAAATGGAGGACACATCTTACAGTTGATACGATATTAAACATTTTCATTTCCTTTCATGATTTCCCTGATGGAGTGTCGTTGCTCTAAACATAAAAGTAAACCACTGAACTCCGAGGAAAATTCAAAACGGACAGTCCATTATAAAATGCTAAATCAAAAACTCAAACATATTAAACGAACTGAAAACAACTTTCATATTCCTGACGTGGTACAGACATTCCTTATTTAAAAAAATGTTGGATATAATCTGGTTTTATAGCTAACTCAACCTCTTACTTTTATCACAGTCGTATACAATTTCATTATATTGACAACGAAGTGTGAACAAAACAAACAGACATAATAGGTAAACATGTCAGATTGGGGAAACATTTTTTTTAGATCCCAAACCCACTAATATATCTAGCCAATGTAAAAAAAACAGCAATACGCACAGTAAAATTAAGTTTTAAAGAATATTGAATGCGACGTCAGAAAAAGTAATAAAGAAACTGAACAAAATTACATTGATACATAAATGAGCTTAGGACTACTAGTAGTTTCTGAAATTCCAGTTCCAGACCTCAATTAAACTGATTGAAAGATCATGTCTTCATAATATGAATATCAAGCACAATCCCTCCTGTTAGAAGTTTAGTATAATAATATCATAACATAACGAGAAGAACATAACCCGTATCATGGCAACAAATTGTTTTAGAATAAATGTGTTTATTGACGTTGCAAGGACCCTATAAGTGATTTAATATGAATAATAAGCCATCTTTAATTACCTGACAACAATATCCCATCTAAATAGTCTGTTCAATGGTTTTGTTAGCTTTTGAGGGGAATACAGACATTTTTGTGCTTTGTAAAGAATATAAGCATAAAAGATCAGGTGTAAAGTACCTGAACATATGAGATGTCTGCATGTTGATTAATATTTACAAATGATGTCATCCCTTCGCTTATATCTGTAGCCAATGATGAAAAAAACAAGCACACAGCAACATGCCCAGTTATACTCGGTTTAAAAAATAGTCCGATGTAATAGGTAACAGAAAAAACTAGGAAAATGAAAATGATACATAGTTTAAGGAAAACTTGCAGTTACTGACCTCATGATCAATTAAACGCATTGAGAGATGTCTCATCAATCACTTCTTAGTGCGTAATTTTTTTTCAAAGATTAGATATAGGAAGATGTGGTGTGAGTGCAAATTGTTTGGATATTATTTGGTATCCACAGTTGATTCACATTGTATTTAGAGTGGTTATTTTTTTTACTTAAATAAGGCCGTTAGTTTTCTCGTTTGAATTGATTTACTTTGTCTTATCGGGCCCCTTTATTGCTGACTATGCGGTATGGGATTTGCTCATTGTTGAAGGCCGTACGGTGGCCTATAGTTGTTAATGTTCATGTCATTTTGGTCTTTTGTGTCTCATTGGCAATTATACCACATCTTCTTTTTAATATTATTGCAAAGTTGTGCCAACAGAAAGATATTTTTATCATAATAGTTTTCTCACTGAATGTAATTATATTTTCTTTTATATATATACTAGAACAAACCCGCGAAATCGCGGGCATATACAGCTTGTGAACTGTTGTAGGATGATTTTTTGTAAAAGATATATTATGTACCGAGAATAACATAAAAGGTATCTCCCTTTTTCCAAAGTCCGATATATTTCCTTTCTGTTAAATTCAATTATATTCGTGTTTCTGGCCTACGACCACAATGCTTCTCCTTTGCAAAAATGCTTCTTTTGGTAAAAGTCAAATCAAATTAAAAATTTACACCGTTTCAAACATGAATTAAATGTAAATTTTTATATATATACCCTTATTAGTCTAAAAAATGCTTATATGACAATCCATCAGTACTTTTTTTTTTGAGAGCCTTATTAACATGCCAATGGTAGGATTTGAATCATGTATAAATGACTAATACCGACTAAGAATAATTCGAGGGGTTGTCGATCGGAGGGGTCCTGATCCCGAAATCCCGGGCTTAAAACCACGAAATCCCGAGATTCAGAATTTAAAGAAATTAATATCCCGAATTAGAAAAATATATTCCCGGATCTCGTAAGGATCAATCCCCAAATCCCGAGCTTAAAAACACCCGATCCCGACGCCTCGAAAAAGGTCCTGCCACCCTCTAATCTCTACCTTACTTTCATTTTTGCCAAATCACTATTTTCTCTTTTAACAATAATTTTGTATGCCCCAATTATGGGCATTATGTTTTCTAGTCTGTGCATCCGTGCGTTCGTTTTCGTTTGTTCGGTCGTCCGTCCGTCCGTCTCTCCCACTTCAGGTAAAAGTTTTTGGTCGAGGTAGGTTTAGATGAAGTTGAGCATGTTTTATTTATTTTAATATATATGCAAGTGGTATGACCCCTTAAATAGTAAACATTTCAAAGAAAACAGTAAACAGAATCAGGGACTTTCTATACTAACATAGAAATTCCCTGACAGAATACAGAGAGTCTCTATATATTAAAGTAGTATAATCGTAGTTTACATGTAGATAAACGTGAAACATATTTGTCCTCTCTAAGGAAGTATAAGAGTTGAGATTTTGCGATCTAAACACCATATGAAGAACGCTCTACGATTGGTTGCACTTGTGTCACATGTTTTACTTTTTTTTTTTTAAATTTTAATATAAATGCAACTGGTATGACCCCTTAAATAGAGAACATTTAAAAAAAAATAGTAGACAGAATACAAAGAGTCTCTATATATTAAAGTAGTATAATCGTAGTTTACATGTAGGTAAACGCGAAAAATAATTGTCCTCTCTAAAGAGGTATAATATATAGTTGTGGTTCTATATTCCCGGATCCCGTAAGGATCAATCCCCGAATTCCGAGCTTAAAAAAACCCGATCCCGACGCCCCGAAAAAGGTCCTGCTACCCTCTAATCTCTACCTTACTTTCATTTTTGCCAAATCATTTTCCCTTTTAACAATAAATGTGTATGCCCCAATTATGGGCAATCTGAATAATCATAAGAATAGATGACAAATGCGACTATGCATGTTACCTATAGGACACAGAGGCGATTTATTGTGGAAGGAAGAAAAGCGACACACAAAATGAGGTCTTCTCGTTTAATTAATAGTATAGATACTTCTGGAAAAATAAACGGAAGAGGAAATTGTCTATGAATAAAAGCCGGGGTGATGACGGACACATATCCGGACTTCTTTTTTTCCGTTTTTCTCCCAAAATAACCGAAACTGAATAATCATAAGAATGGATGACAAATGCGACTATGCATGGTACCTATAGGACATACAGTCACAATGATCAATTTATTGTGGAAGGAGGAGAAGCGACACCAAAAATGAGGTCTTCTCGTTTAATAGTATAGATTTAGGGGACTTTACCTACAGTTGTTCATCGTCATTTGCCAGATAAATATGTCATAGAAACGGAATGTATGTACATCGAACCAGTAGAGTTCCTGGTCTTCATTAAACATGGTCATAAACTATATGTTTGCAACTCATACAAAAGACACCTAGACTATGAAATACCTATCAGTCTCCCATCAGCAACCATGGTAAAATGCAGAGTTTTAGTTACATGCCGGAAATCAATCGAAGAAAGAAAGTATTTTACATCAAGAACAACTGCACACAGTACAATAATTGACTTCAAAACATGTAAGGATGGTTGCATTTTTATTTAACTGGAATCTTTATCTACGTTCAATTGTAATTCATTTGTTAATTGTAAATAAAGGCAACAGAAGTATACCGCTGTTCAAAATTTATAAATCGATACAGAAAAACAAATCCGGGCTACAAACTAAAACTGAGGGAAACGTATCAAATATAGAAGAACTACGACACAACAGAGACACAACGCCGAAACGTAACACACACAAAAATGAAACAATGGCCATTTTCCTGGCATCCTGGTACAGGGCATTTTATAAAAAAAAAATGGTGGGTTGCACCTGGTTTTCTGGCATGCCAAACCTCCCGCTTTAATGGCAGTGTTAATCATAACATTAAAATGAAAACATTACACGACATGGTTACAATAAATAAACAGATACTATGGAGAAAATATAAGACAGAGAAACAAATGAATAATAGCCATCAAAAGGTAATAGGTTGAAAAATATTTGTATACGCCAGACGTCGCTACGTCCACACAAAACTATGCTCAGATGTAATTAGTTTGAAAGCCATAACAACTACAAAGTTTAAGATCGACGAGGACCAAAAGTTCCAAAAAGTTGTGAGGCCAGGGTTATCCGCCTGGGATATTTATGTAATTAATGAGTTAATTGTAACTCATTAATTACATAAAAAAAACATGGTATATGAAACTTGATTTGAAAAATAGCTGATCAACAGCCCAATGAATAAAAAGAGGCAGGAAATACCAAAGAAGATATTCCAAACTCATCAGTCAAACAGAAACTTACAAGAGACGACGCAAAGACAAACCAGTCAATCATACACTACATAGAAAATTAACGGATAAGCAACACTTACCCAACCAAAAACCTGGGTTGATCTCATTTTCTTTGAGAGGGCAAGTAGTTTCAGTAAATGAGTAACACTGGTCAAGCTGCTCATGCATTGTAAGAACAAAATCTTTCGTTCAGTTATGTCATACTCGAAGAAAAGAGGATGGATTTGTGTTTACAAAGTTCTGTTTTATTGCATTAACTGTGTGATATAAATTCTACATGCTGGATTTGATGGAATATAACTGTATTGAACACTTAATTATTTGCATTTGATAAGATCCAAAACTATTCATATTTAACGTACAGAAAAATTTGTTAATAATTTAAGAAGATCGTGTATAGTAGAAGAGGGACGAAAGGTTCCAGAGGGACAGTCAAACTGATAGATCGGAAATAAACTGACAATACCATAGTTATGTAATGGATGTTACGTAGACAAAGGATATCGAGATATAAAATCAGTTTGTTGTTATCTGATAAAACGTATTTATACCATATCGTGCACTGTCATGTATAAAAGTAAAATCTAAAAATACTGAACTGTATGTGACTCTGAATAAGTTGTTATTTTTTGTTTTAGTGTTTAAGAAAGAAGATGTTGAAATCCTATATCAGTTGGCCTTATCATTTGGAACACAAAATGGAAACTCAGGTTTACGTCCGATTCGATATTTATACAGAAATAAAACAGAGGAATATTTTACTATTATACAACTTCACACTAAAGGGGAAATGCGACCATATCTAAAGAACAATGGAGCTGAACAGGGTTCAGTGCTAAACGGAAGAGTTAAAGGTTTATTTTTTAGTACCTTAGTTGACAAAAGTACAAATAGACCACAAACATTTTCACACTATGGACCTGTGCGTTTGTACGTTGAAGCACATGTTATGTGTAACCCCGCATGTAATCTTTATTTTTCTGATTTTTATTGTCATAACGTTAGGCATCATCTGACAGTGGTATTAATGCCTAAATCATCTCCTTGCAATGAGCTATGCCGCCAATACCTCCATCAGTTGGACTTATTTGATAATCCATATCTTCGAGTATTTCGCTTCCCGAATGGATCATCTTGTGATTTAGCAAACATGGACATAATTGTAGAAATATTTTACACAGAAACTGTAAACGTTTCGCGCATTTTAGAAACAGGTCGCGGTTACATGGAGAGAACTCCAACAATTGGACGTGGTTTTGCTCCATCTTCTGGGATTCCGAAAAAATCAACGTGTGAAATATGCAATATTAACCCTATATCTCCTAGTGAAAACAAAAAAAGACAAAATATTTGAAGATATGTGTCATGAGGTATATAAACATTAACTTGTGTTATGTCTTTTGATTGATTTCAATTAAAATTTAATAGTGTGTTTTTCTATGTTGTGAGGCGAATCTATTGTTTAAGATGGGTGAATGTTTGATATCATTTAAAAAAAAATAAAACCCGCTGCAATTGTTTAAGCTTGTCCTTAGTCGGGAAACTTGCTGTTTCGTATGAGGGATCCATCAGGACCGTGTTTTGACCTATAATGTTGTACTTTAATTAATTATACCCCCGCTTTCAAAAAAGGGGGTATACTGTTTTACCTCTGTCTGTCAGTCCGTCCGTCCCATGAAACTTTCGTCACATTTTTCTCAGGAACTACAAATCCACCCTTTCTGTAATTTGGTATCAACATTTATATATGTCAATCATACCGTGTGATGCGTTTTCAGATTCATCACTCGACAACTTCCTGTTTACCGAACACTTGCATATTTTTACACTATTAATATTATCCACTTGCGGCGGGGTATCATCAGTGAGCAGTAGCTCGCAGTTTCACTTGTTGTGACTTGGATGGAGAGTCGTCTCATTTGCATGCATACCTAATCTTGTTATATCTAATTAAACACACATAATATTCTAATAAGTATACACTAATTTCTATGTAGTCTATATGTTGTCTAAAACAATCATATTTGCATTTTATAACATATTTTCTCTTTTCTAAATACTTTCTCTTTAACTCATTTAAATCTTTAAAGATGGTCCCACTTGACACAGAACAGTTTATCACACAAAAGATTGGCGAAATACAGTGTATTCAGTCGGTCGAGACAAACTTCCATTACACATGTGCATGTTGTAAATGGTGCGTCCTAAGTAAAACTTTGAAAAGCCGAAAAAACCCTTACCTGATGTAACATATTTCGATGTTTTGTATAAAATCTTCAACTTTTTTACCAGGATCTGCCTTAATTACGATAACACACACTATTCTTAGTTTCTGCTATGTATATTTTCGAATACATCCCCAAGACTAATCCAATTACCACCAAATGGCCATATCGACAATTTCAACAATGTCGCCTCGAAACGAATGTATTCGTACACTACACTCATGTTATTACCAGATGCCGATTTCATTACCGACACAAATGACAAAACCTGATGTCGACATGGACGATTTGAGAACTTTAATACATGACCAGTCCAAGTATTCACTTATGAAAGAGATAATGCAATCACACAATGAAACAAAAGAGCTGAGATAATCATTTCAATGTCTAAAGTTATCTTATATTTGATTAAATAAAGGCAGCAATAGTATATCGTGTTCGAAAGTCATAAATCAATTGAGAGAAAACAAATCCGGGCTACTAACTAAAACTGAGTAAAAGTGACCATACCTTGATGTCAGAAGAACTGGATAAGATAAAAGAAAGTATTCCATGAAACACAGATATATTGAGTGTTTGCTTAACGTTCAATGGCAAATATTTCGTATCAAAGTATTCATGATGCGTTATATGAGGCTTGTCGACTAAGAACGCACAATTTAAAAATGAATAATTTAATTTTGGAAGTAACGCGTCTGATTCGTTGACGTTATTTTGTAATGAGCCCATATACATAGTTTTTTTTTTATGTGACCGTGATGTCATCAACGTTTTTTCATGGTTTTCTACGGTTTAAAATGAAATTTAGATTTAAATAATAAGATATGACTGTAATCTTTTTTCTGTCTATTCGAAATAACATAAAAAATGTGGTGCACACTGTTATATAACCCGTTACGCGCGTTATTCAGAGTGCACCACATTTTTTATGTTATTTCTTTATAGACAGAAAGAATTGTTACAGTCATTCCTTAAAGAATAAACTTCATTGTAAAACAAATATTGACACAGACGCTAAAAACAATGCAATTCTGATTTCTTAATAACTCACAAAACAAGTATATTAATACGAACAAGAACAGAATTACAACTTTGTATGCTTCATAAACATTGATCCGTTTTATTATTGTGAATGTATAATATACAATTATTTCTCATCCAGATCAAACACATTATTGATGAATTGAAATAGCTTATGTATGAATGACGAATACAGATGGCTACTCGTAACTTAATACTTTAATATACCACAAAAGTCATGTTTCATTCAATGATCGATTTGAAGGTTGCTGTGTTTTCATTTGACATCTATAATGAAGGGGTCATATTTCTTTTAAACGTTTTAAAGACAACAAAAAGAAAATATGTGTATACCCGAATTTCATATTGATGACAATGTTCAATTCAAAGACAACGAATAACCTGCGTTCGGAACTTTTCTATCTCAAATGTTCGCTCGGAGACCAACGTATGAATATCGACATGACGAAATTAATTTTCTGTGTATAAACTTTTTGTTTGTCAATTTTTAAAACTGCCAAACAGAAGGATAGAAAACTGTACTCTTAATTAAAAGATTGATTGCTGTTTGGTGAACTTTTGTAACGTAAAATCATGCATATTCAGAACGACCTGTAATTATATTCCAGCCTATAAACGTTTTATGTAATGCAATGCTATCAACATCCTTAAGTTGATCATCCTTGAAAAGATTCATCAGTAGGCCAATGAAAAAATGAAACCACTTGTTGTGTCGCTGTTCTCCTCTTATATTTAATGCGTTTTCTTCAGTTTTAGTTTGTTACCCCAATTTTGTTTTTTGTTCATGGATTTATGAGTTTTGGACAGCGGTATACTACTGTTACCTTTATTTATACCACTAGACCACTCGAGTTCTTACTATTTTATACATCAATATCATTAACAGTCAATTTTCTTAGAAACGATCTATCCTTAACAGTAAATGGCGACATACTACGTTTTATATATGTAATAAAATATTGAAATGAACATTTATTTCAGTCTTATACATATGAAATTTGCCATCATGGCCATACATTAATGACGTTTTTTTTTCAAGATTAGGCGATGCTATGTTTGTTTCGCATTGACTTAATTTTTTCTTCCTTTTCATACGAATGAAGCAAAAATAAAATGTGAAATGAATAAGTAGACCTTCACTTTTTTAAACTATCAATTGTACATTCCATTAACAAGATAATCAATTCTAGAGTAATGTCGTTTTTGCCAGCTATCAAAACATCGTTTTCCGATAAGAACAAGAACTGCAAAGAAGAATAATATTCCAAACGACAGTGCTGCTATTAGGGCGGCGGATAGCACATTAGACTCCTCCTTTTCTTCCTTCATCTGGCTAGTATCTGCAAAAGTTATGTTCAGATCTCCTGAAATGGAATAAATATGAATAAATAACAATATTATGCTTTTATAATATGTTGTCATGAGGATTTATGTAAATTTTAACAAGTGAAGTTTTCAAATCGGTTTGATAGTTGGTATCTAATTCATTGGAACAACAATCGCATAATAAGATCAGGATTCTCAATTATCAAAATAAGCCCATTTCAAGCATTACAGACGGTCAATTTAAAGCTACATGTAAATTTAAAGCTTGTATCCAATATGATAAATGAAAAACTGGTAGGGACCATCTAGCTGTTGTTATTTGTTTTTTATTTTAAATTTGACTTTTATGAGTTCAAGTTGACAATTTTTTGTTTCAATTAGGCATTGGAAGTGAGAAATGTCAACATTGAAATTGGCAATGTTAATAAAGGGAAACTCCGCAAAAACAAAGCATAAAAAAACACACGTTCATAAATAAAAAAAAAAACCTTTACTCTCTATGTAATGAGATCAAAATCGATTTTTGAAGTTCACTGTCAGTTCTCGACAGTACGTCATCTTGTCAGCATGCCCGATCTAAAAAGTCCCGTAATATCTATAAACCACAGAGAACAAAAGAAATTAAGGTTTGAATTGAAAAATGTCAATTTTAAAAATGGTTTAACATCCATTCAATTTATTTAATGCAGTCTTTTTTATTTAATCTAGAATGAATAACTTGCTGATTATTTTAACAATTTATCGCGTACATTAAAGAATGCGAATGGCGTACATGTAGTTGCGCAAAGAAAACAGGAACATATCACTTCAATTGCATGTAGTAGGCAATTAACCTAAGTAACTTAACTAAGTTTAATCAACAAATTGCATAACAAAAACAAAGACAATTACGATCAACAAATATTAATAAAAAAGTTTTAAAGAAAAAATGACAAGGACTGCTGTAAATAAGATGTGATGCACAATATAATGTATTTATCAAAGTGAATATAGAAAACCCTAATACCAAAGCATGCACTAGTTGAAATAAATGTTGATTTATCTATCTAAGTTAAGGTGAATCACTACATATATGACGGGAACTTAACATATATATTTAATCGATAAAACACACTTTAAAAATGTCTTTTTTAAAAATAATATAGGCATAATTGGTCCAACTCTTATATTGGAATCGGTGTTGATATAGAAAATATATATTCCACAAAAGATGAAGTCTACCCAAGCCTTAAACAAGCTATTTTCTATGCCCAAGCAAACATTCTTGTCTCAAATAGTGCATTATATTCTAAAAAGCGAGATTTGAACATGTGCATAAAAATTGAAATAACGTTTTGTACCGATAAACATCTTTATATGAAACAGCAATAGGAAGGAAAGGCTCAACGAAATATGGAAATGAAGAGTTCTCATATTTCACAATCCAATGGCAAGAACCTTCACATTGTTTGAGTCTGTCATATATTAAGTACTTATGACTAAGATTTTGAATATTTGACAATGATGGATTCTCCAGAACTGTATCGCATACCCTATAGTTAATGAACTTTATTGCTGTCGTCGGCCCCTTGGCTGAGATTGGTTATTAATCGGGTTGATACAGAATGACATACGGCTTTGCTATGTATTATTCTTTTTGCATCAAGCGGACCCTATCTACTATATTTGCTACTCTCCTAACTAATTGTAAACAGTTTAAAAAGAAACGTTGAACGATAAAAGAAATCCATTTTGAATAGTAGAACAATAAAATTGAGAATGGATATTGGGAATGTGTCAAAGAGACAACAACCCGACAAAAAAAAAAAAAAGACAACAGCAGAAGGTCACCAACAGGTCTTCAATGTAGCGAGAAATTCCCGCACCCGGAGGCGTCCTTCAGCTGGCCCCTAAACAAATATATACTAGTTCAGTGATAATGAACGCCACACTAATTTCCAAATTGTACACAAGAAACTAAAATTAAAATAATACAAGACTAACAAAGGCCAGAGGCTCCTGATATATTAACTCCTTACCCCTACCAACCAAACCCCCAACCTCCAAAAAAGACTTGAAATTGATCACAGCTACTTTATATGTAGTTACTTTTAAAATGAAAGTTTGGTCAAGAATAAATGCCATTGTATCTACTAGAAACTAAGTTAACTACAACACAACCATTAACACAGACCGATTTTTGAGTGATAATAATTACCAAAGAAAATTGTGTTATTTTGAATTCTAGTTTCATCATTAAATGCCGTTTCCGATATATCATTATCAGGTATTATAACTGAAGCTGTATTACTCATGAGAGTTTGGTTATGTGTCTGAATGGCAGCTGCTGACTCATTCCAAACTGTAGATATTACTATATCAGCAGTTACTGACGCTGGTGTAACATGTATTAAATCTTGCACTATTTCAGAGCTGTAATTTACATCCGCAGACACTGTTTGGTTAAAAGTTTTAATTGATAGTATGATATCAGAGAAATTTTTCATTCCTGAAATTAATACATAAAACTATTGAATGTATCAAGAAATGCAATTTTTTTCATGTTTATATGCTGATTTTTATTTATCTGTATAGTACAAATCAAAGAATGTAGGGTATACATCCATGACCCAAAATCAGTATGTCAAAGAGACAGCTGTAGCACACATTCTCAAGAAAACATACGTCAAAACTTCTAACTTTTATAATAAATGAAAAGTATCAATGTTTCTAAATAATTTATAACAAAATGTTAGGGATATTGGGTTCTAGGATGGTTTCTATGGAAACAAGAATGTGTCATTTTTGCCTTTTTACCTCTGTAATGTGTCTATGTTTTTAAAATCATCCACAAAAAGTAATAATTATTGAATGACTATGGTGTGCAAACTACTGACTTAGTTCAACTAATCATCTTTTGTTAGAAACCCACTTGTAAATTTTTTTTAACAATATGCGCTCTGTACTTTGAAAACTTGAATCAGTCTATCCAAAACAAATTTCGGTAAATTTGTCATACTTCATCTCTTTTATATTTGACAGAAAACAGTGCGCAGTTAGTTCCAAATTTTACTTAATTTACTAAATCATCAGTCGTTTTTAAAAATAGTCCAAACAAACAACGATCATAATAGTTTGACCAAATATTAGGATACATGTATTTACAAAGTCAAAACAATAGTAAACTCATTAAACTGCCTCGAAAAGTGATGAAGTCGTTAAATTGGCATTGTTTTTCTCTCTATAGAGAACGGACGGATATTGGGTAAACGAAATTTCCTTTTGTCTTCGGATGGGCGCAAGACAATTTATTCAGGTTCAATGGTGTAGAATTTTGTTTTTGCCAAGATTGTTAAGAAAACCAATTTTCAAACGAGTTAAGGTCTAGGTAAGTCATATCTGTAATGTTTATAAAAGATCACATTCAAAACCTAAACATAGTACCTTGAGATCAAAAAAGTAAACCGGACGACTTTGAATCTTCCATAGTAAATCATACACATACCTGCTGTTATTGGTTTTACTGTAGATTCCGACCTGTTGGTGGCCTCTGTTGTTGATTGGTTTGTGACTATCGGTTGTGTATCATTGTCTGATGTTGTCATGTCCTTTGTTGTCGTTGTAACTACTGTGCTCAAATTCTCGGTTGTTTCCCTTGTTGTTACTTCCGTTGTCATCGTAGAAGTTGTAGTAGTGGTAGTTGGTGTTGTTGTTGACGTTGTTGTTTTATTCACTGTGTTTGTAATATTTAAAGCTTTCGTCAACGTATTCAATATTGTGCTTGTTGTAGTAATCTTCTGTGGTGATGTTATATTATGTTGTGCTGTCATTGCATGATTAAGTGTGGTTTCCAGATCTGTCAAATTCGCTATGGTTGGCTGGGAGGTTAATTTAGTTGCGTTAGGTAATACTGTTTCAGTTATTGTTTTTGTGGTACTGTTTACAGTCGTTGCAGAATGATCAACACTTGATTCATTATTACCTTGTTCGGTTAAGACCACGACTGATGGTTTCAATGAGGTTTTGGTTGGATGTTGGTTTGTTGGTAATACCATTTGATTAGTTTCTGTACTACTTCCATTAGTTTGTGCTACCTCAATGGTTGACGATATATTTTTAGTTGTAGAACTAGCAGATGGTGTCAGTGAAACAGGACTATTAGTTTTACTTGTGTTTGATGTTGTTAACGGATTAATACTTGAAGGTGAACTATTGGTATTTGTTGACGTTGAAGTTGAACTTTTAGTATTCGTTGAGGTTGAAGGTGAACTGTTGGTATTCGTTGACTTTGAAGGTGAATTGTTGGTATTCGTTGAATTGGATGAGTGCGTAGCCAATGACACGGAAGTAGTACCTTTCGTTGTGAGATTGTTCGTGTTTGTGGATAAAGACGAAGATGACGATAGAGGAACGTTGGTGTTTTTTGTACTTATATCCTGTTTCAACAAATCTGAATCAACGTCAGTATCATTGATAACTTCTAAAACTTTTTCTCCTATATATTCCTGTTCTTTTGGGGGTGGATCTGTTGTGTCAATTTCATTTTGTATAGTTGATTTTTCATCCTCATCTCTTTTTAAAACATAACTTATAATGGAGCCTGAGTCTTGAAACTGACAATCCTCCAAAGGTAAACATTTGTATAGGAAACAATTATCACCGGTTACAGCAGCCAGACTTTGATTGAAAGAGGCAATGTTACATTTGTCTGAAATAGATAAAAGAAATTAAATCATAAAAAATGGTATGTATTTTAATATAAATAAAATTCTATTCAACAGGTAGGAAAAAGGGTTTTGAAAAAGTGCTTATTCTAACAACAATAACATAAAAGGAAAATAAAGAGAAGTTTTTGTTGAAAAAGTTGAATTTAATTTTTTCGAGTATTTGGCGTATTGAATTTTAAACCTGATGCTTTTTGTTATCTATTAATCATGTGTTTCTTTGTCTAATACGTTCTCCTATTTATTTGTATTGTAGTCCTGTAATATTATGTTGTCATGTCAATGTTATATTTAACATTGCCATTACAGTGCGAGGTTTGGCATGCCACAAAACCAGGTTCAATCCACCATTTTTCCCTGTAAAAATGTCCTGTACCAAGTCAGGAATATGGCCATTGTTATATTATTGTTCGTTTCTGTGTGTTGCATTTTAACGTTGCGTCGTTTGTTTTCTCTTATTTTTTAGTTTAAATCCACATTGCGATAAGACGTGTCACGGTACTTGTCTATCCCGAATTCATGTACTAGTATTTGGTTTTGATGTTATATTTGTTATTCTCGTGGGATTTGTCGATGTTTGGTCCGTTTCTGTGTGTGTTACATTTCAGTGTTGTGTCTTTGTTCTCCTCTTATATTTAATGCGTTTCCCTCGGTTTAAGTTTGTTACCCCGATTTTATTTTTTGTCTATGGATCTATGAGTTTTGAACAGCGGTATACTACTGTTGCCTTTATTTATCATTATCTATTTTATTTCGAAAAGATGGCGCATGTAGTATGCATATTAAAAATGCAAATTCTTCAATGATTCAATTTTCTGTACTTTATCCTTAATCATTTTAATGTCTTAGCTCCATCATGTTTAAGATAAGTAAAAAATACTCTTTTTGGCCTATTAATGTGCATAACACTTTATCGATGTTCTTACCATAGCAATTTTGGGAAATAATATCTAAAATTGGGAATAGAATTGGGAATGTGTCAACGGGACACAACCCGACCAAAGAGCGGTATTACATTTGTGTGTCGACTTCTTTGTACGCCATTTACCTCAAAAAGTCTTTGACTGATTCCAGTTTGTAGATGAGTTGTTACCGAATTAATTAATTAAGGTTGTACCTAACACTACAGGGAGATAACTCTGTAAAGTCATCTTAACGTTATTACGTTGTTGAAATTTAAAGTTTCTCTTTGTTTATATCATTTGAGTCAGGTTTTCAAATCTACATTTTTACTGTATTTAGATTAACAAATTTCAAATTTGAGGTAAGACTACACGATGTGATAAAATAATGAAATTCTCGAGATATAATATGGTAGACCCTTCGCACCGTTTGAAGTTTTTTTCTATTCTAAGATTAGGAGATGTGGTATGATTGCAAATAAGACAACTATCCACTAGAGAACAAATGAAGGAATTGTTAGTATGCCTGACCTACCTGTATTACAACATTGCTCTAAACAGGATTCACGTGAATTCTCATTAAGGTAGGACAACTCTTCGGCACTTGGGTTAGTGAATGAGAACATCTTGTCCACCAAAGGAGCATCAAAATGTGTTCCTGGTCCACAATGAGTAATGGTATGAATCAAATGAAAATTAACGAAGGAATAAAACAGAAGGATGAACATGGTACGTTTTGTTTTCGTTTCAACAGGTTCCTGTAAGATAAAGGATAGAAAAAAAGTTGATTACAAACTAGTCAAAATGGTTCTGAATTGTGTAAGAATTAAGTAAAGGCTCGTAAGAAACTGTTTAGCATATATAAAATCTTGGTTTAACTGTTACAAGGGAAAGGCTTGTCATTTAAAAAAAAAAGAAGATGTGGTATAAGTGCCATGAAGACAATTATCAACAAGACACCAAAATGACACATAATTAACAACTATAGGTCAATGAACGGCCTTCTTTAATGGGTAAAAATTAAACCGCATGGTTAGCTATAAGACCCCGTTAGTTTGATGAACATTATACTATATAATAAATAGAAAACGCTTAAATATTTCGTTTGCGCTCTGTTAAGCCCAAAATAAAGCATATAGTCCATCAGCTGGTAAGGTAAAATTTCAGTTCTGTGTTACACCCAAGGGTACCGCAATTTTTTTAGATAAATCTAAAGAGTAATGTCTGAAGAATATTTTAAGAGGTGTTAGACTTTTGAAAAAGTGTCCAAAAGGGGTTAAAAGGGGTCTTATTTAAGGGTATATAAAAAAATTTGTTTAACACATATATACAGAAAAAATAAAAAATAACCAAGTATTCGGTACTATTTATCTTATTAAATTCAACAAATCATATCTTATTAATATGGAGGCTATTTTTTATTTAATTTTAATATCATATAGGACCAAGAAAAAAAAGGGGGAGTGTAATATAAAAAATTCATGATTTTGATTGAAATAAAGCATACATACTTGTTTTCTTGATGAAAAAGGTATATTTTTTTACATTGAAACATAGAGCATCGAGTAACTAAAGGCAGTTGAACAAAATTCAAAGATAAGAATGGGAAAAAACATGGAATCAATGACAAACACAACATAAGCAATGTACATCACAGTCATTAAAACACACACATTGTACTAAAAAAAATAAAAGAACCGTCAAGGTTTTAAGATCTTTATTAAAGTTCTTTTAACAACAAAATCACCACATTTTAAGGTCATGAAGAAGGTCAATCCAAAGAATCATCTTCATTTTCGTCAATGGCATCTACCGAATTATCATCTCCATCATCTTCATCATCTTCGTCGTCATCGTCAGCTATATCAACGATTTGATTATTCTTGTTGCTACAAGCATTCGTACATTTGCAGCCATCTGTACAGGATAAACCTTGTCGAACACAAGAACATCTTTTGGTGGCACAACCAGCTTTACATGAACAGCTTATCAGTATCAATAAAGCATCTAAGGCTGGCGGTTGGTCTAACCAATTGATGCTTATCAAATCGTTCTTAACAATCCAACCATGGTTATTTGGCGATGGAACAGTGTTATGTTGAAGAGCAGATTTCCAAATCTTTGCCTGATAGTTGGCTCGTTTGATGTGCTTTAACATAGCATCTTTTGTTGGGGGCAGTAGATGACAATGAATGTTTTTTGCATTGCAAAAAATTCTGAATCTTAATTCATTGATGTTATTATTCTCGTACCCATATGTAGCACACAAAAACCTCTCGAGAGTGTTTGACAGTTCTGCGCCTACCTCTTCAAAAGTTTCACCAAGACGGGATAGACCTTCTGAAAACTCCACAGAACGTGTCAAAACGCCGAATGCTTTGCTTTTTCCTTTACCAGACAAAGCACTAACTGAATCACAACCAGTAAAGGCGTGAAATCCTGGCAATGCTCTACAAACTTTCTCCCCCAATTTTGCACACATTGATTGCACATTTAATAATCTGCATTTGGAAGACGTACCTGTCAGAAGAATGATATTTGAACTGATGCAATTCTGAAAATAGCAGGCCAATACTTCCACATCAGTGTCAGGAGATTTTATTACAATGGAATTGTAGCCTTTGTCAGCTGCGTGTTTTGCATGAAGAAACATTTTTGTGTCGGCTTCTTCCTGTTTGCTTAGAAGCTCAGTGCATTTTACACTTGTAACTATTTCATTTTCAACAGAAATTGTGTGGCACATACTTCCATGTGATACGAATAAATCAATTCCTTCTAGTGCAAATCTATAGGATTGCTTACTCCATTCCGACACAAAGAATTCAACAAGAGCAACTTTGTTTCTACCAACTGACAAAAATTTCTTTCATTGCCGAGGACACGATTGTGATGGTCTCGAAATTATTGTAATGATTTGCCCTCCCAAGGACCTGCGATCCCGTTCTAAATTTTTTATGGATATTGTGGGATACTGATCAGTGACAAAATCAATGCGGGGAGCTCTTTTTGAAACTAAAAGGATGGTTTTAAAAACAACATTTGCCAAATCCGAAAAAGTATTTGGTATCCTTGTGATGGATTGAATGACTGCCATGCCATCAATTATCCACATGCTTTCCTCAGGAATAGCTTGCATTTGTTCAACGCCCTTTTCTAAAAGACCAGCCAGGACAGATTTATTTGTCTTTACAGGTGTACCATCAATGTTTGCTAGAGACCATGGAAGCGGACCTAATTCAAACTGGAGGACCTCTCGCATATCCAACTGTCTTGTCTGGGCAATTACAAGCAGGCGACCAAAAAGATTTCTATCTGCTTTCAAGGCGTTGCTGGTTTTATCAGCCATTAACTGCTTACCTTTTGTTTCCTTTGTTGAAAATGTAAGCAATGCTTGTCTTTTGATTGGTTTGAAAAAGTCGATTGACTTCTGAACAAGCCGTTCACTGATGAAATTGTCTGATGCCAACTTTCCCTTTTCATACGCGTTCAGAAGGTCGCACGTTAATTCAGAAGAGGCAACAGTACCCGAGGACAACCCTGATAACTGCTCAGATGTATCAAATGGATTTGTCCAGCTTTGCAGTGTTTGAACCAATTTCAAAACGTCACTTTCATCTCGCTTTATTCGAGTTTTGCCAAGTTCTTTTTGTGTGGATGTTTCAGAGTTAACCATTCCTGCCAAATCTCGATATTTTGATGATATTGATGCTCTTTCGTGTGCATTTAACAACCAACGTTTAACAGAACCTTTATTCAAACTGAAACCAACAATGCCGCCTCTTGTTTTGGTATCTCTGTTGAATGTTTGCTCAATTGTTTGGTCAACTGGAGATCTAGAAAATCCATGAGAGCTTCTCTGAACACAAAAACCACCTGATGAAAGATATACATGGGCATCAGGATGTGTATTTGGCAGATTTTGCATATGAAGCAAATAGACTGACATGTATCGGGAATAGTTTTGACGGTCATATGCGAAAAACCATGGCAGCATTTTTTCAACACATGCCAAATGAAGTTCCCAATTACCTTCCCTTGTTGCTCTTATAAATACCAATAAAAGTTCAACCATTTCTATGTAAGAATTCCAGAACTTTTTCATTGGTCCCTCACTTACATTGCAATATGCATTAAATGCCTCAAATAGTTTACCAACATAAGGTGACATTAGCAATGTTTTTAAGTTGTCTGCTGTTAAATTTCGTCTGATTTGAGCTACGATTGACAGAACAGATGCTTGAAAATTAGGATCGAAAAATTCATTCTCATCATTTGAATTAAGCCAAGAACCAAATGCTTCCCAACGTAATCGTTCAAAAGCTTCAAAAACAATTTTGTGCAATCGCAGCGCTCGATTGTAATGTTTACCTTCTAATACACCAGTCAACGAACATGACCTAATAACTCCAGATTCCAACAGGAGATCACCAAGCCCTGCATCGCCAAACCGTTTCCCAATAACTGCTAGGAAAGCACATGCAGTGTGAAATGCGCCCATTCGTAAAACAACACGCTCGAATTCAACTGGTTTCTGCCAAATTATTTCCAGTGCTTTTGCGTAAATAGCCTGATCAAATACTATGACAACATCGCGTTGACCGAGTTTGTCAGCAATGCTTACTGATCTCTGTAGTACAGTTGTTACGGTATTTAAATCAGTTGGACTTGCGTCAATTACCTGCAAGTACCCAATACTATTTGCTCGCGGGACATTAGTATGGTCAGTCATGATGTTGAAAGCAGTCCATGAAGGTATACATTGGGAAACATTATCCAGCAGAAACAAATTGTCTAAAAGTGACATTCGACAGAGCAAAAAACAGAAATCTTTTTTCCTAGATACTAAGCTTAGAGATTGAAAGCTGTTGTGTGTTTGCTTGCTAAAAGTTGTTTTCGGTCCAACACGTGGTTTCGAATAAAGATGAACAGGTTGTTCTTCAGTTACGATTTTCAAGGACCTGTTTTTACTTCTTTGGAGGGACGTTTGATTTGCTTCGTCTTCATTCTCACACCAATCTGGTCTTGTTTGGATGACAATACCATTCGTACAATGAGTAGTACCTTGGCCAGATAATGTCTCCTCACACAGATCATTATTATCCCAACAGAAACTTGAAAATACACCTTTTCTTATGATACTTGGAATGAAAATATCATCCTCAGTATTCATGATCATTTTTTCTGCAATAGATGTTTCTATTTCTTCAACTTGATCATATGACACAGAATGGCCAAATCTATTGATGATTTTGACAATTTCTGATGACCCAGTTTGAGTTTTTAAGTAAATTGCTAGGGCAACATGTTTTGGAGTTTTGGTGTAGCCTTTACTTACAGAATAGATCAAGTCTTGAGCAAGCGACATTATCCGACGATGTAACACCTCTGAACTAATATCAAGCTTTGAGGGTGAAATGGAGGCATGTGTAGAATCATCTGTAAGTACCAGGGCAAGAAAGTTGTAGAGTAAATCTGGAATTACAATATTATTTTCACTTATAGACTCTCCAGTAGGTGGCCAAGGAATATTAGACTTTGATTCAAGACTAATCACATTACGAATCGCTTTTGCTGCATAAAAAACAGTTGTCACAATATCTTCATTTCCCACTGCAGCATTCAAAGTATCATTACTTTGAACCAGATTGCTAGACTCTATTGCAGTTTGTACAATCTGACCAGTTGGTACAGAACTGCAAAATACAAGCAAAGAATTTTGTCTACCAGATCTCCAAAATGTCAGGTTATCACCAAATTCATTTACAAGTCGGGCTTTTAGTCTAGTGGGGTTGTACTTCAACACATGGACACCTTGAGTTAGAAGAAGCTCTCTAAAACGAAAGCATAAATCCGTCAGATTTGAGACCTGTAGTCCATGTATAATGTTTTGTTGTACCTCCTTGGCTAGAATATCGAAAGCAGACGTAAAGCTGTCCGGTTCTTCCTCTACTTGTGTTTCATTTTCCTTATACAGAACTGATGTTAAAATCCTAAAACAAGATTTATGGTAGAAGAAGTCAAAGCCCGATTCCAGGCGTTTACTTAATAGAGGGTTGGTGTCCTGCTGTGTAGAAGCTTGTTTCATTGTTTCTATCGCTTCATCAGTGAGACATTTTGTTAGAGATTCTAACCTTCTTCTGTCTTTTAATGATGTTTTGTCCTGAAGACAAATAACACACTTTGACTTATCAAAATTACGCGGAAGCTTGGCCGCTGGAACATTAATTGCATGTTTTGTAGCGCTATCTGACTCAAGTTTGCGCTTTTGTGAACAAGTGTTTCGTTTCAGGGTTAATTTTATGTCCCGCTTCATTGTGTATAGTTGATAACATTTTTTGTGGTATACACCTTTAGGGCCATCTATCCATTTACCTTTCATTATTTCTGAAACTCTGTCATTTCTTGACTCTGCTGCAGCTTTAAAGGTAGTCCAAGTTTGATCAGAAAAGGATTTCAGGTTCCCCTTTTCCCCCGATCGATGACAGAGACATTTATCCCAACTAAAATCAATGTTTTGTTTAGGATTTAAAACAAAAGTTTGTTCCGTCATATTTTCCATTATTCATTAAAATGTAAACAATATATCAAAAAAGTATAAATGTACGACCACAAGAGTAGTTTATAACTATTCAATTCTATATACAAATACCAACATACATGTTATGTAATATAAAAACAACTTTGGGAAATATGCAAATTTGCAAATAACAGCCAATAAGAGCCAAAAATATAAGATATGATCAATATAACAAGAAAGTAACAGTTGTAAACAAAGAAAACAATTAAAATGTGTCAAAAGACCTATAACATTTATCCCTGCAAAAACAGGAATAACTACCACAACAATGATGAAAAAAAAATTCAAAGGTAACAGAACAGTGTCAACAGACCTTGTTGTACTCCATAACAACAAATATACAGAATATAGATCAATAAAGTGAATGCAAACAAAGCAACAAAATAAGTTGACGGTATGTACAAAATTTATAAAACAAGAGTAAATTCATTGAATAGTGAAGCACTATATACAAGTAAGAAGGAAAGAAAAATAATCAAAAACACAATCAAATGAGGAACAATGTAAACATTACGAAAAGCATTTGTTAAGAAACCAGCTGCAGATTCTATGTCAAATACACACAATTTTGTGCTAAAGAAAGTAAAAAGTCTGAACAAATTCCACAACTGACTCTTTGACCTTCGTTCAAAGCGATGTTTGTCGATTGAATGACTGAAAATTTTTAACTCAATCACCACATAGCTTAAACACTAAATGTAATCAAACACACCTTTATTGAACTCGATAGAGTACACCTTTTTCAAAATGCAAAAAATTAACCTTAATTTGTCATTTTTTCATAACTATTTTGTTACACATTTACTTTATAAAATAATTTGACTCACAAAAATATCATAAATCGACAATTTAATGTTTGTGTTTGGTTGCAAATTGATAATCTTAAAGTTCTAATGTGTGCACTCAGGTATGAATAGATTGTCGACTGAATCGAAGACGGTAATGTGATGATTTCCGGTATTTTGCGAGTATTTGCACGTACATATGTTTTATTGAATAATTCATATTTTAGACGATAAATAAATACTGCAAATAGTTAAACAGTTGCATACTGGTCAATTCTTAAGTTTAATTCACAAATACGGGTAATTGAATTATGAATTTCTATATGAAATGAGAAAATATGCCTTTATTTTAACTAAAAAAATCTGATTGTTTGTAATGTAAATTAACATTTTTTTAAAACAAAAAATCGTCAGTTTTACATTAAATATGATAGTTTCATATCTGTTTTTGTTGTTTATACCTATACTTTATTTTTTTTTAATTGCTGTATATTAAAAAAATTTAATATAAATTACTTAGTCGTGAAAACTAAATGAGGGGACCATTGATAGGGGCGTTTTAAAACCTCTTTTGGACACTTTTTTTTTAGTCTAACACCTTGTATTTTATCAATAAGATAATGAAGTTGAATTCTATCCAAAAAAATCGCGGTACCCTGGGGTGTAACACAAACTCCTTAACTAGAGCGCTTTTGAGAACTAGCTGATGGACTAATATAATATATTCAAAAGTTTACACAAAAGAATGGGATGCGTTTCTGGTCTTATTAACTCTGAAAGACATTATCTGACGATCGAGGTACAATGTTGTGGTTCCATTGATATTTAGTGTATGAAGTCGTATTCAAACGTGCTGATCATGGTTACATTTGAGTAACAATTCGAAACATTAGCTTTTTTTTTAAAGAAGAGCCAGGTTATAGTGTCAACGACATACCATAAGGATGGCCATTCTCATCTAGACAGACGGACGGGTTTATGAATTTAGTAGAAAAACTCTACTATCATGAAATTAGAAAATAAATATTACAAACAATATAATCAAGTACATAATACGTCATTGTGTCTGTAAATTAAATTTAAATCTGTTTGCATGTTTTGTTGGTTAAACCTAGTCAACATGGTTGTTGTGCCTATAATCAGTTCTTTTATTATACATGTATGTCCATTCAATTCAATTTTTACTATTTGTTTCATATTTTTACTTTTTTAATTATGAGGGGTAAAGGTACATTTTTTGTAAACGGGATCTAAATTAAAATTCATAGATTTTTTAAATGATTAACCAAAAAAGTAGTTTACATCAGAGCTTTTTCATATATATAATAAAAAGTATGGACCACGAGGCTACACGCAACAGGTTGTGCAAAATTTTAGAATTGTGTGTTATAGATTTCCTATGGAAATCATTTTTTTGTGTGATAGAAGGAAAACTTAACCATGTAATTTTAATATAAAATTCGAGGAAATAGCTCTTTAATTGCGCATACAAAATTTAAAAAAAAAATAGGATCAAGTGACTTGTTTTCTGATACAAAATAAAAAAGGGTAAAATCATTACACATTCTTATATAAAACAAGAACTATCTTTAAAAAAGATATCCGACGTATTTAAATTTGAGTGTATTTTAAAACTATCATTTCGATAGCCTTCAGAAGCACAATGACTTAATGATGCAGGACCTCTTTAATAAAATCTCCATCTGAATTTTACTACAAGAAATTCTTTACTAAGTCTGGTTATATTAAGGCAATAATATATAAGAATATTGTGATGACACCTACAATTTTTATTTGTCAAAAAATCTAGTGCAATTAAAAAGAAACAAATATACATTTACTACAATTTATATTAAACTTAATTCATAGTTAACAAAGCTAGAATATATTGGTAGTATAAGTAGTATCTTTCTGTTTGCATTCACCAAACCCCGCGGAAATCTCACAGTCATGCGTAGGTGCGTTCTAAAAGTCATTAACGTTCGTACAACAAAGTTTACATTAAAAATTATATAATTATATAATTGTCCCGAATAAACAGCTGTCATGGATGCAAAGAACTATTGGAAAAACAATTATTTTAATAAAAATATAAATCTTTGTAAGATCTAGTTTAAATATTTTTAGTTTTTCACTTGCTTTCCATCACGATATAATTTTCGAGACGTTTTTCAAACACAACCAAATCACTCACCGTGACAGCATTTTGTCAAATCACAGAGAGGATTTTCGAGCATGCGTAGTCTGTTGCCATAGTGAAGCGTCCTTAAGTTCAAAGTGCACAAACCGAAACTATACCGACTACGTCGGAAAAACAAACATTGTCTGAATTGTCTTCCTTAATATCACGAAGATGAAATCTGTATTTGTAAAAACAATGGAATTAGTATGACAAAACACACTACATTGTACATTCTTCTGTCAAAAGTTTACGTAGAAATTAGAAAAAAACCAACAGACTATGTATGCTATTAAAATCCAGAATGGGCTTATAGATATAGACGGACAACAATATTTAATCTCCAACGACAGCAGGAGCAAAGTCATAAGACACTTTGACCAAGACAGAACAAAAACTGACACCTATAGACAGTCATTATTTCCAAACTAAAAGACCATCAGTTATTGGAATCAACGTTAACTTCCGTCTAAAACAACCTCGGCCGACACGACACAGGGATTAAGAACTGTTCTAAAAGAATATATATACCCAAGAAAAAAATAACGTCATCAGACAAATTATGCATTTTACGCTTATATAAATTTTCAAGATAGCACTATAGTTCTGAATATATGTTTATCATGACTAAAATGTGAACAGATCGTCTTCTTCAGTTTATAGATTTTGAAATTATTAATAAACTTTTAGAATTCAACTCCATCAGGCAATATTGACCTTTTTTAGTTTTTGCTATTAATTTAGGTCCTTTTTCATTTTTAACTGTTTCGGTTCTTATACAGCTTGTCTTTTAATTATTCGGGTTTGAAGGTAAATCCATAATTCGGACGCAGGAAATGTATAAAGTATGAAAAAGAGATGTGGTTTAATTGCCAATGAAACAACTTTTCACGAGAGATCAAAGGAAAGGGGCTGTTTTTATTTTTCCCTGCAATATTAAAAGTTTACAGCTGTCTTTCTTACTTCAATAATGTTTATTGTTTTACATAATAATCAAGTTATCCTATCCCTAATCGATTGACTTATAAGAATAAGACATAATTGATTCGTTATTCAATATTATTTAAGAATTGAAGGCTTCTTTTTGTAAATTTATTGGGTGGTAAAAGCGTTGACCGAAGTACATTTTGTATGAAGCGCGGAAGCGCTTCATACTAAAAATGTGCGCACGGTCAACGCTTTTACCACCCTATAAAGTTACAAAAAGAAGCATTCAATACTTATAATTACATTTTCTAGCTATGATCACGAAAACACGAATTTTATGAATTTTGTATTTTATTCACCTGTGCACTTTATTGTGGGACCACGTGCTATCATGAATGAAAAGTTTTATAGAGTGATGCAATTGCTTACGGGATAACACGTAATGTGCAGTTAACCAATCAAAATAAAGTATTACAATGAAACATACATCTAATGTAATTATATGTATTTAAAAACCTAATTGTTGTTTGTTTATGTGGTCATGGGCGTTTCTCTTTTATATACATATACATGTATATTGGACCGATGGTTTATCCGTTTGAAAGGTTTTATACTAGTCATTTGGGGGGCCTTCATATCTTGCTTTTCGGTGTGAGCCAAAACTCTGTGTAGAAGGCCGTACTTTGACTTATAAATAACGTTTTATACAGTTGTGACTTTGATGGAGAGTTGGTTACCACATCTTCATGTCTATATTCATCAAAGATTAAATTTGGGTATGCTAGACGCCCGAAATTCTACAAAAGACTCATCAAAAGGTGCTTAATTAAAAAAAATATGAAAAGGCCAAATAAAGAACGAAGTTGAACAGCATTGAGGACCGAGAATTTTGAGATGTAATGAGAAAAAAGTAAAATCACCAAAAATACTGAACTCTGAGGAAAATTCAAAAAGGAAAGTTGCAAAATAAAAAGCACAAACACTTCAAACGTATGGATAACAAATGTCAGAATACAGAAACTAAGGTTCCAATTTTCTAGCAAAAGCGGGCTTTGTTCATTGTTGAAGGCCGTACGGTGAACTATAGTTGTTAAGTTCTGTGTTATTTTGGTCTCTTGTGTAGAGTTGTCTCATTTGAAATGATATCACATCTTCTTTTTTATACTTAGATAGTGTTTGGCTATTTTTAAAGGCCCATTTTGGACATATATTGTAGTTCCTCAATTATTAATATATCCGAATCATCAAATGTTATGTATCGCATGTACCTGATGATTTGTTTTTCTTCAATTGTACCAAAATTATTAAATTTGTTGTTTGTGTTTTTTTAAATCGAATTGAGTAACATGTTTATTTCTTCTTTATTCATATTATATGAGTTAAATACTATTGATGTTAACCTTACTGTTCAATTATACAATATAAATAGTATGTCTTATATCTGTATTGAATTATTGTAGTGCACATTTTATTTAGCGGTAAATAATAAGCTATACTACATGTACAAGACGTAAAACATTTCCTTGTGTTGCGTTTCATAAGAAAATCATATTTTTTTTTGTAAATTCCTAGCCTAAAGGTAAATGAACTAGCCATGTACTTTTAATATGAAATATTTGAATGGGATATTTATGGTTTGCACATTAAAACAGTTACCGACAATGCACATTTTGTTTTTAAGGTCTTTCCTCTCCGTGAGGAAAGACCTTATTGTTTTTCGCATGTTTTTTTTTTTTTTTTTTTTTTTTTTTTTTTTTTTTTTTCATCCAGCATTTGTTTGACATGGCCTCCCCTCTTTTCTATTGGAGTTATCAAAACCAAATATGGACCATCGGTAGACCTCATTATGAAGTATTACCAGATGAGGCTGTGTAGGATTTCATCATCCCCTTTAGAAGTTATCTCCCTTTTATTGATTTTTTTCAACATGACCCCCCCTCGTTGTTTTTAAAGATATCATGATCTTATTTGGACAATAGGTACATCTCATCATGATGTATTACCATATGAGGCTGCATAGAATTTCATCATCCCCTTTGAGAGTTATTTCCCCTTGAAACAATTTCTTTCCTTTGCTCATTTCTCAAAAAATGTTAGAGATAGAATCGATTTGAAAACGGCAACATGTACAGGAACAGATGGCAATGTTAATGAACAAATACAATCATTTTGTTATTAACCCTTATAAGGAGTTATTCCCCTTGAAAAATTGTATACAATTTTAGAAAAAATCTATTGCAAGAACTGGAAGTCGTAGAGACTTGGGACCTTCACCAATAATCTTTAATTCATGTGACCTTCAATATGCACCCAAGGTCAAAGGTCACAGAGTGCAAAAAAAAATTACGCTGCAATTTCAAGCTTACATATTAGGAAAACGATAAGACTTTGCTGCCTACATACAGCGTATAAAATGTTCCTCTCGACGAACTCTACAATTTATATAATAAGCCCAAAAATGTCCGACCGTCTGTTCAAAAGTTACAACGGGATGATTATTAAAAGTATAGTATTTTGTGTATATCTTTTTAAAGGTAACAGATATCAACCTACTATAAACTTAAAAGATGATCAGTAGTTCAAGACCTTCAATTTGAGGTCAATGTCAGGTCATGATGAAATTTCACCTTGACCTTCACATTATACTATGACCTTGACCTTGTGATATTTAAAAGGTCAAGTGGTCCTGAGTTGAATGGTGATAGTCCCATGTCTTTACGACTTCCGGTTCTCAAGTTTTGTATTGCATCATATATTTGATGATTAATTGTGACCTTAGTGAACTTTAAAATTGTCTTAATTCTTTTTCTATAATGTTGTCCTTTAACTGTAGATCATTTATCATTTAACAGATTTGAGATATCTATTGTCGTTTTAGAGATAATGCAGTTTTAAGTTTTGCGAGCGGAGGCATGTATTTCTGAATCATCAAGAGCTTACCACTTAAAATGTTTAAGAAATTGAAGAGGTTGACATAGTTATATGTTTGACAAAATACCAAAAACATTCCATTTAAAAAAACACTAAAAAATTCAATTTGAAATTTTCATGTTTTGCATTGACTTTGTAAGTTTCATAATTTCTATTTATATAGTTGATATTGCATCATTATTTGCACTTTGTCAAATGGGGTCATCTGATATATCAAATTGAAGGTCTTAATAAACTCTACTTAAAAATGAAAATTTGAAACCCCCTTTTCATCCAAGGGAGACGGGTGGGGTCATTTAGTGCAAACATTCAAATTTCTCAGATGGTAAGGTTGTCGCATATCAAATGAAAGAACATAAAGCGAACATTTCAAATTTCTAATTGACGTCTCCCAAAAATGAGTTGGATGGGGTCATTGAGTGCAAAAAATAAATGTTCTTTTAAGGTAGGGTTGTTGTATATCAAATGAAAGGTCATGATGTGTACATTTCAAATAGCAAATTCCTGACCTTCAAAAATTAGTAAGATAGGGTTATTGAGTGCAAAAATCAAACTTTCTAGAATATGGCGTTGTCGCATATCAAATGAAAGCTCATCTACTCTATGTTACATATATAATAATTCCGATCTCAAAAATGTAGGCGGATGAGGTCATTAAGTGATAAAAGTAAAAAGTTTCAGAAGGTATGCTTGTCGTATATCAAACGAAAGGTCGTACAAAGTACATTATGAAAGCATCACTTTTACAGGAAAGACCTTTCAATTGTTTTACAAACAATTGAGATACTAGTTTTCAATAGGTGTTTTTAACTAACTATAGATTTTTTTTTATATAGATAAGGAATGCATATTAAGGCGATAATTTGGATTATCTGGAATTATTTTAAGTCACGAGAATTTAAGTTTATTGGGGTACTTCGTCTATAACGGAATTATAATTATTGTATAATTTATCAAGTTTAGATTTAAAATTCACCTTGTCAGATTATTGTTCCAGATTCGTTAAAATACAACTGATAATTTATGTTGGCTCTATTCGTATTCCGTGAGAAAGTAATATTCTTTTGATTTACAAACGAATTACCTTATAAAACGAATTACCTTTATTCAAAGTATAAGATAAATTTATATATAAATATATTTGATAAGTTTTGACTTATATTCCGTAATGATGCATGTCCCTTACCCGGATACTTAGCATGTAAAGCATAACAGTTTAGAAGTTGTTTGAAATATGACATTTTAATATTATTTTATATATCTATTATGCTACATATTTGAAACGAACCCGGAAGAAAAAGACACATAGTTTTATAAGTGTAAAATTCTGTAAATACACATATAAATTCATTCGAAACAAATAATGTGGAACAATCTGCTTTGCTGTAAAGTCCATTTACATTGAACTAGAACATATTGGGTCATTCCAGTTAATTTCTGATAGGTGGGAATGGATGGGGAGAATTTTGTTTATACGTATCAGAAAAAAACATCATGAAAAACAACCTATCAGATCTAAAATTAAGATCTATCAGATGTAGAGTTTCTGTTCATATTGGGTGGATGGGCTTTCATGGGAAAAATGACCTATCAGAATTTTTTACTGCAGGATTGTACCTATCAGAATTTAAAATCCAACACTAGATAATGCATGATACAAAACTGTCTACATTCCAAAGCACCTCTAAGATCTGACATAGGCATTTTTGTAACCCCTAAGATGTAATTATTTTAAATTATTTACTGCTGCAAGACCCTAAGAAGTTTTTTTGGGTGTAAGTGTACGTGTCAGATGAAAAACAATTTTTTTACCCCTAAGATGTATAAATTTTACACCCCTCCTTCTGTTTTCTGCTTTTTGGTGGATCTTTCATACTTTCCCTATTTCCATTCTCAATTGTAAACATATCTTACGTCATTAATTGGTATACTAGATGTATAAAGGATTGATTCTGTCATGTTTCGTACGGATATTTTGCTAAAAATATATATCACAAATCCTCCCGGTGTCCCTCTTTTGTCATTCAAATTATCTGAAAGGACCTTTTAACAAGGACAACGTTTTTTTTTAGATTGGTACTCTTAAAGACGCTTGCATTTTTATTGCAAGCGAAATATTTAAGGTTGCCGGTTCACGTTTCTGTAATAACTTTTCGATAATCTTTTATAGTTTCGGTATTCTGAGTTAAAAATGAAATCTATTATTGAACAAGAAAGTTGTTCAGTTGATTGGATAATGAAGTTATTCAATTGTATGATTAATAAAACAGACGAGTTACAGAAAGAATGACTCCCATCATCCCCATCCTTTCGATCAGTATATACAGTATAAACAAAAAGAAACAACAATACAAGAGAACAAGTTTCTATGACCAGTTTTGGTGTTTCAGTAATATATTGATGAATCTTTTTCTTTAAATTAATCCCAAGTTTACTTTAAGAGTCGCTTACTACAAAGATACATCATCCGATTGCGTTTGTTTATGATATTTCACGCAGTTTTTGTTTGTTTTCTTTATTTGCACTTTCTTGACAGATAAGTGAAATTTGAATTTCGGTAAAGTACGGCTGACATAATTCAGGATCAATTTTCAAATATCGTTTTCACTTTGTACGTATGTCTACCACTTTACTACATCAATCAACACAAAATGACTCACCTGTATAGATGGATTCACAAAATTTTCACTTTTTAACTTAAAAGGGATAATCCGTCATTTTCATAGTCCAGGATATAAAAGTTTTATCCATTATTCGTCTTGCAACATTAAGACTGTTTAAAAATGTGTAATTAATTTAAGAAATGATATAAAAACTGTTCATTTCTGTATGCGTGTCGCTTATGTTATCAGTTCGTCAATAAAAAGACATTTTTGGTAACAGCTTGTCGTATTCAAATCATATAATAGACAATATTGATTGATTAACCATATTCTTTTCTAGTACGCAGTTATCTTTTCCTGGATGATTATACTACAAATATTAAAATGCAATTTATTGTACAGGTAAATTAACTCTGTCAACGTTTTCGATAAGTAAATATAAATTATATACTAGTAAGTCATAGAGCAATTACTTTTTAAATTTATCCTTCAATTATCTGAAAAAAGATATTTTTCTTATCATTATTCGAAATTCAGAAAACTGTTCTTAAATCTCCCATCTATCATATGATATACATGTATTCTACGAATAAAATCGAATGATATACTTTTTTCCTACTGCAATAGAAGTAATTATAGAAATTCTTTCCGACTTAATTATATAACATCTGTCAAATAAACAAAAAATCAGCCGTTTACAAGTTACATCGGAGCAGAGACATATACTACATGTCTCTGATCGTAGAGAGGTTTCCTGAATTTCAGGCTCCTAAATTGATAGACTCAACTTCTGTTAACTTTTCCGTTTTATTTCAGGAACAGCGAGCGTTCTTGATTACAGTTTTACATTTAATTGTTTTTCAAATAAACACATGTTTTAATAATCATTATACCGGCATCATTGAGTATGTCAATGGGCCTGCTCAAAAACTATAAATGCCCTTAAACTTTTACTAGTTAAATTTTTGTACGCTAAAAAGATTCCGTATATCGTCAAATTATTGCAATTCCCATGGACGGACCTGTTTCTGATTTGTTATGAGTTATAATTTATGACTAAAATCAGCAAAGACCCATCGAAACTAGTGCTGATTCAAAAATTGAATAACACTTTTTGGATATTTGGATGATAAATTTACTCTCAATAATGACATCTTCAGTATGTACACTCAAGACATTTGTCCTGCCCAACTGACGTTAAATAAAGATAACACTAACAATTAATACTGACCTTTCCTGTATCTTGATATCTATATCTTTAAAGTGAAGCTTTATACCAAAATGTATGATAAAAGAGATGATTTTTCATTTCCTATTGCTATTTGTTCATTTTTAGATTGTGACGTTCCCTTTTCATCATCTTATGGTATTTTCATATATCTGAACTTATTCCAATCGCTCGTGTATATAACAACGTATTTGATTTTAACGAAAGAAATCGCTGTATTACTGAAAAAAATTTAGTCCAGGGTTTTCGGAATCAAAAACTAGTCAAAACATTTACTAAAGTTTATCATGGGTTCAAGGACATCATTCGTAAAAATAAATCAACATGCGTATATCTTTTAAAAAGTAAAATCACAAAAATACTGAACTCAGAGGAAAATCAATTTGGAAAGTCCATAATCACATGGCAAAATCAAAAAACAAAACGCATCAAAAACGAATCGACAAGAACTGTCATATTCCTGACTTGGTACAGGCATTTTCAAATGTAGAAAATGGTGGATTAAACCTGGTTCTATAGCGCTAACCCTCTCACTTTAATAACAGTCTCATCAAATTCCGCAACATTTACATGATGCGTTAAATTAACAGTCACAAATTAAAGGAGCACTAGCTACGATATATAAAAAAAATAAAGTATGATTTTTGTTTTAGATCAATCCTTAATCAAATTGAAATAATGAAATAATAATTTGCTTTTAGCAATCAATTTGCTTTAATTCTGTTAAAATAAGCGATTAAACATAATTTTTGACTCATTCACTTGCAAGTGAATTAGTCGACCTCTCAAAATCCGTATTCAGACAAAGACAAAGACAAGACAAATACTTTATTAGAGTCTCACCTCAAAATTGACATACATTTATACATTTATAAAATTACAGTAATATTTAAAACAACATGAGCCACTCTAAAAAGAGTTATGAGAGACTATAAAATTTCTACAAAACACATTATTATCTACAATTATATAAAATACCTTTTCTTTTTAATAATACATCATAGCAGATTTTGGCTAAAAAGTAACACACATTTTCATCAGTGAATAAAAATTTGAATTTATCATCATCAGACAAATTAACAAAATCACAATTAAAAGAGCTAGCATGTCTAAATAAAATAGCTCGTAAATCTGCATATACTGGGCAGTTAATTAAGACATGTTTCTCATCTTCAATAATGTTATTTTTCTTACATTGCTCATTAAAACTTAATCTATTGTCAACCATAATGCCTTCATATCGGCCAGTTTCTATTCTCAGAGGTGCAACACCACATCTAAATTTAGCATATGCACTCTTATATTTTCCAGGCATATTAATACATAAATATTTTTCTCTATTAAAACATTGCTTAAACATTCTATACGTTCGCAATTTACTTCTTTCATTGTACATTAAGTCAGAGTACCACTTCTCTTTATATCTACAAAAATTTTCCTTTTCAATTTGTTTAATTGTATTTTTATCAATAGAAAAATCAGTATTACATAAAAACTCCATATCCATTTCTTTAAATTTCACATTGACTCTATAATTCAAATTTTTAAATTTACTATTCATGTGAACCTCAATTTAACCCATGGCTAGAGATTGACAACGCATGCATTGTAGGTGTACTGGTTATTTAAAGAAAAAGAATGTCACCAATGAAAGTGAAACTACGGTAAATCATTTGATTACTAATTCGATGCACATAAAATCATTCTTATACGGTTAAAAACAATAAGAAACGTCTATTTTAATCTATAAATAAAATTAAACAGACCTATAATAATCCAATTGCACGTGTTGGTTTAATCTATTCATACCATACTGCTGTTAAGTCATTAGGAATTGCATATGTTGGTTTTAATATTAATTCACTCATAGGGTCTTTTCATAAAATATTAACACATTTGTTAAAAAAGCAGAGTTGTTGGCATGATTCGGGTTTTGTGCTTCTCATATATTTCATGATGGTATGATACAAAACCCTAACGGAAGGGATTGTGCTTGATTTTCATATGATGTAGAAATAATCTTTCAAGTAGTTTAATTGAAGTATGTAGCTGGCATGTCATTAACTGCTTGTATAGTCCTTTGTTAATTTTTGCATCATTGTCATTTTGCTGATTTTTTTTTGTTAGCAATTCTTACATCGGACTCGGACTTCTTTTAAACTGATTTATACTGTGCGTATTGCTATGTGTTTCATTAGTTTGTATTGGCTAGAGGTATATCCCTGTCGCATATTTGAGCCTGTCTTTTGTTAGTCTTGTATGTTATTTTTTTTATTCAAGTTAATTTATACGTTGTTGTACAGCATGCACGAATTCCGATACATACAATGTCTGTGTGTTTTACTTTTTTTTTATATGTGTTTTAAATGTATACATTTATATATAAACATGTATATATACTCTCAAAATTGAAATTCAAGCTAATAAAATTATAACTGCAAATGTTTGGTACCTTTATTATCCTACATTTAACGGGATTTGAAGACTGAAATGCTTGTCTAGTTTCCTAGTCTGCTTGGATAAATAGACATAGATACTAATATATTTTTTTCGTTATTCAAGTGATGCTTTTTTGCATATGCTTCGTGTAGGATTTTAACACAATACCTGATATATGATGGAGCAGCTAATACTGTAGATTCATTTATTTTCGTGGGTACCAATTTTCGTGGATTGTGGAAAACTTACATATTCGTGGATATTTAATTTCGTGGTTTTGGCAAAATCTACGATCATTCCTTTAGAAAATATGTAATTCGTTGAAAATTTTAATTCGTGGTTCTCTTGTTTCCACGAAATCCACGAAAATTGGTATCCAACGAATATTAATGAATCCAAAGTATATAGATACATGTATGTAATACAATACTATAACTAAAAGTTGATATATTCTAATTTTTTAATTGAATTAAAGATCCAATCAAAATTTTGTTATTTCATCCTGTTTAGATGCTCTGAATCCAAAGTGAAATGTTCCATTATCAGTCGGAGTTCGTCGGATTTCATCAGCTTTCAAGAAGTCCATTGGTGAGTGAATTTCTTCATCTGCCCTATCTGTTTCGTCAGAGTAGTGGTGCATAAGTGTAGAGAGATCTGGAAAGGAGCTACCCATACTTTCTCTGTCATCACGATCACTATCATACTCAAAATGTGCTGGAGTTATTGTTTCCTCCTTCAGTGGATGGAACACATCGTCTTCTGTATCCAGAACAATGGACGAGAACCGAACTTGTTTATCATTATAGTCAATATTTGGTTCATTATCCTGATTTTCGTATTCGTGTCCTCCATTTTCAGCATCTTGGTCAAATAATGACTGATCTGATTCAAATTTCATTAAATTAGATGATTCAACACGTGGTATATTGTCTCTTTCACTAATTTCAAAGTTACTGTATCCACTCATATCAATATCATCGTATGTCTCTACAGATGTTACAATTTGGGTACCATCGGCACTTTTCACGAAAGTTTGTTCCGAATGTTCTTCTAATGTTCCATCTACATTTGATGGTTTATCTTCTATATTTAGTCTTTCTGCCAAGTCTTGTAGACTTTCCAGTGCTTCGTTGGTTGCAGCAGCCGTTGATGGCGATATTGTGATTGTAGTTTCGTGCATACTTTCGTAAACAGGATTAGAAAAAGCTGTAGCATCAAGAGATGCCGCGTTACTGCTTTGACTTATTTCCACTTCCTGTGTATTGAGCGAACCAGCATAGTCAGATGTTTCGTCGTCAAGTCGAACCTTTATTTCCTGGGATTCATATAATGAACTTTTACGGATCAAATTGCTATGTAGCCGATCAAACTTCTGTTGTCTGAAATAAAGATCAACAAATAAATAATTAAAGATATATATATATACAAGTAAGACACTAACACTTTGTTTTCATACTCTAAGTGATTACGCACTTACATATTTGATGTACACTCAACTTTAGTTTAAGACCATACGATGCCCTCTTGACGTCTTTTTATATCATCGTTTCATTGACGAAGACCCCACATCGTTTATTAAAAATATATAAACCTCACAGTAAAAGTGAAATTTTAAAAAGGTTGCAAATGAACTCATCATAGATACTAGGATTGAAATTTTGTATTTTCGCAAAACGCGAGGTTCGTGTACAAAAAACTAATCAGTGACGCTAAAATAAAGTAGTATTATAGCCAAACAAGTTTTAAGTTGAAGAAAATTAGGGGTCCAACATTCCAAAGAGTTGTGCAAAATACCTATAAGGTAATCCAAGCCTGGAGTACGAAAATCCTAAGTATTTAAAATCTGCGTGCTTTTGCAAACAGATAATTTACCAAAATGACCATATAATTGATATTCATGTCAACATCGAAGTGCTGACTACTAGGCTGGTGATACCTTCGGGGACGACCCAGTGGTGTAAATAGATAACAAAGGTACCAGGCTTATAATATAATTCTCAAGACGCGCATTTCGTCTACAATAGACTCATCAATCACGCTCATATAAAAATAATAATAAAGCCAAACATGTAATAAAGTTGAAGAGTATTGAGGACTAAAGATTTCAAAAAGGTGTGCCAAATACGTCTAATAAAACCTTTGCTTGGAGTAAGAAAATCAATGAAATTTCCATTATCTTTTTTTGTTTATCTAAAAATCATCTTACAATAATTGTCTGTCTATAATGGACACCAAAATTGCTATACTCCTATACAACATCAGATGAGCATCACTTAAGTATGGGTAATATACTCTTATACATGAATATTGTAACTACTTACTTTACAGTGTAGAGTCCCCATTGTTTTCGAACAACGATGATAAGAATAATACTGGCAATAAATATCACACCACCAATGGCAATAAGGGCAATTTCTACAGCACGAATACCCTCCCTATGAAGGCTGGGTAGATATATTGTCCTATGGTTCCCAAATAAAGCCTGGATTTCTGACATGTGTTCCAATATCATACTGTAATATAATTATATCCCTTCTTATTCAAAGTTAAAAAGTTTTTACAAATCTAGATAATTGTACTGCATGCAACTGGTTATTCAGAAAGTAGTCTTTACGAACCCTTTTTAAGTACAATAGCTTGAAGGAAAGCGACACCTCAGCTACTAATAACAATTTGATTTAAGTAAAATAACCTTTGATATAATGTTTTGAAACATGTTTCTTTTACATATGGTAATTGTAAATTTTTAATATTAAGGGAGTACATTTCCCTTTTTTTTTTCAAAAAGAAGGTATAGTTCATGATCTGCATATTTTTAAACAGATTTACGATACTGATTTTGCGTCAATTCGATTGAAAACTTGCATTGTAATGGTGCATTTTCGATATTTCTATATCCAATCTTTTCTTAGACTGTAGAACATATTAACTTTCCGTTAAAAAGATCTTTAAAAATGCACTCCGTAAATTGTATTCAATACTTACACTCGCAATGTTGAGGCAGAAATGATTGTTTCATTGTTGTATTTCCCAGAAATATACATATATGACCTAGACGACAAAATGGTTACTAGATAAGTATGAAATATATAATCTTAATAATCGACCATAATAACAAAAAGTAAAATCACAAAAATACTGAACTCAGAGGAAAATCCATTCGGAGGTCCATAATCAAATGACAAAACACATCAAAAACGAATGGACAAGAACTGTCATATTCCTGACTTGGTACAGGCATTTTCAGATGTAAAAAATGGGGGATTAAACCTGGTTTTATAGCGCTTAACCTCTAACTTTGTTGACAGTCTCATTAAATTCCGTTATATTTACAATGATGCGTGAACTAAACAGACACAATAAATAATATCGTCAAAATATGGATACAGCAGTCATCATCGTTTAACAATCCTAAAAGGAAAATACATTTTCGATATATATAAGTAAACGATGTCGATGTAGTGTATTGGTGACTCTGATAACAGGAGGAATTGATTAATTCAAGACAAAAAATAAGGATGATTTGATTTAAGACTGGGATACCTCTGAACTGAGTAGAAAGTTTAAGGGAAAGGTTATTGAATATATTTTATTCTGGATTAACTTGATATATACTACGCATATACAACGTCACAATGCATGTGCACACAAAGAATATCCCCGTGGGTTAACTGGGTTAACGGACTATGATCATCACTTGTCCACGTCGGTTTTACGTTCATTCGCAGCCACGTCCAGTCAAAATGTCAATGTTAATATTGACGCCTCATTTAGAGAACCGCCACGTTTTTTAGCCATCTTTCAGCCCGGTCAAGCTCTACTCTACAGATCCTACATATTGCGTTCAATGTTAATTTGTTCACGTCTGACACATGTATGAACTGTTTGCTACTGGACGTAAAGCAAATAACAATGTAAAATCATGAAGTATATACCAAAAAGACAAGATTGTTAACGTACGTGTAAGTATTAGTGAATTCTTTTATGATATTGTAAACAAAATTCTGATGTTAAGTAACTCATGTCATAGTAAAATTGCGCCGCATAACAATTTGCATAGTTTATCTGTATAATTAGACAATTCACAATTACCTTGTTTGTTGATTTTGATTCTTAAGTTTAACACCCTTTACTCCCTCGATATGAGCTTTAATATTAAGTATAGCACCAATTTTTCTGCAAATTGAAAGAACATAATAATTATTAGATTAAGAAACCTTTAAACAAAATTTAAAGAATAAATCAGGATGTTGATGGAAATTGTCTATACTCTATATGATCTACTCAACTTTGATTGGTATATTTATAGATTTTACTGGCTGATTTATTCACAACACTAATGTTTTCTACCTAAACTTGTTTGCCATGGTCGTGTCTGGCACCACTTTTAGGAATTTTTGGTTTAAATTCCCATACAATTTCGTATTTGAATTTCCATTGATTCGAGCGATATTGAAGATACCTCCGTACCAAATTGAAAGCTACATCTTTGATGAGTTTTTACACAAACAAACTTCTTTTGGTGATTTTGTACACAAATAAACTTCTTTTGGTGATTTTTTACACAAATAAACTTCTTTTGATGAGAAAAATTAGAAGAGAAAGAAACGACGAATAACCTCATAATTTCGAATTAACTTTCATTAATATTCCTAATACACCCGTACTTTATATGTCACTTATGTTTGATACATCGTAACTAATATATGTCTATTTATTTGTATATTTCTAAATGGGTTTGATAATTCTAATACTTTCATTCTGTTCTAGGTCATGATTTATTCAACAAGGGAAAATTTACACTTTATGTTTATTTTGCAAACCTCTCAAGTTCATTTTTCTTTTCCTTTAAGTTCTTCTCTTCTAATGGTGTGCCAAATTTTACTTGCGATCCTCCTACTATACTTACTCGAGTTATCTGAAAAAAATATTATTCGTATATTTGAAACGGGAAATACGTAAATACACCTATAAATATATGATCCATGCAAGATATATTTTTTTTTCTTCAGTAAATTGTCAGATAATATTTCATGTAAATGCATTACTGTAACGAAACTTTTAAATACAAATTTTGCAAATCAATCATTACGGAATTAATATTCATCGTAGAGGAAATATTTGTAACTTAAAGATAAATAATAATTGTCAAACAATCAACTTCAAATGTTGTCTTTTGAAATTCTTCTGTTGTAATAGAAGGGACAACAGATACAAGAGTTTGAGAGAGAGTCAAAATCATTATAAAAAATAAACTGACAAATGCCATGCCTTAAAATAAAAATACAAACAGACAAATAATAATACAGAAGACACAACATCTAAAACCTAAGCAACATGAACCCCATCAAAAACTGGGGGTGATCTCAGGGGCTCCATGTTGTAAGGTTAGGTTGCTGTTACATGATTGATTAATGCTGTTATTTCGATTTTGACGTTTAAATTTAAAAAAAAAAAAACGAATACAAAGAAAAAAGAATCAATGAAAATGACTAAATCAATGTATCAGCACCAAGCAATACATCAGCATCACTTACCAATATTTGAGTGAAGGATCTTAACTGAGGAGCACCGCCATCAGAAGCTACCACACTAATCTGATACAGACTTTTCATGTCGTTATGTGAATCCTTCATTCTGATATTGCCGACTGAATCGACAGAAAATGTTGTCGAATCACTAGAAGTAAATCGTATATTATACTTTAATTGATATATAATTAATTATCCTGACAGATTTATTATTTTGTGGTTTATATGGTACCAATGATATCAACACTTTTTTGTTTCTGTGATAAAGATTCATTAATATTGACCTGTATAATAATAACATTTAAAAAAAACCAAATCAAAATTTAGGTCAATCTTCATGCAAATTCTTCCAATAACCTTTATTCGGCAAAGTTCGACTGAAATACATCAACTTCTTATAATAATTCACGAATGTTGTGACGGTTGCAACAAATCGACAACAGACATTTCAACCACGATCTGCTCTATCAACAAACAGCGTAGAACAGTGTGCATTATAGTTACACGTAAATTTACATTATGTTACTTCCCGTCATGGCCTTTTTTTTACCGACTATATGTATAGATTTCGTCATTGTTAAAGACCTTACGGTGACATATAGTTGTTTAAGTCAGATCCATTGTGACTTTTAATGTGTGTCTTAGGGAGCTACCATGTGATTTTCATGGGGGTGGCTAGGATGAAATTTGAACAAAAATAGGCAGGACACGTGTTTTGAGTAAAAAAAAAAGGCAGAATGAGACTCTTTGCAAAACAAAAAGCAGGATGACAATTTAGGTACCCCCTAAAAATAGCATGGTAGCTCCCTTAACAATATCAATCATTTGAACACAAATAGCGCTATAAACTTTCAATGTTGTTTACTTTGTTGTGCCATTTAAAACAATTCAAAGGAATATTACGAAACTGAAAATGTGAACTGTTTGCAATAGAACCAATGCATATACATACATGCTGCTCTGTAAAGAATACTGAATTGCAGAATTATTTCCACTGTCTTTATCTGTAGCCTATCAGAAAACAATAGTATTGATACCTATTCTATATACATTTGCATACATAATAGTAGCATAATCTGATTAAACTAGTTATGATGTGTTTTACCAACAATGAGTACTCTTATAAAAAGTATAACCTGTGTAAATCAGCAATATAATTTGATGACATCTGAACTAAAGATAAATACCTAAACTCGTCAAAAGCTAACGTAGTAAGTAGTAAATAATAAAACAAATAAAACGATGAGCATATAAATCAACCATCTATGCTCAATCAAATCATTTAAAAACCAAAAGAACAAAAAAAATTCAGAACTCCAAGAGCATTCAAAACGAAAAGTTCCTTATCAAATGACAAATCCTACCTTAACAACTCCAATAACAGTATCAGTTGTTATATCTTCTGGTAAGGCAAATGTGTAAAGATGTTGTGAAAACTCTGGTGAATTGTCATTGGCATCCAGAACTTCAACAGCCAATCGAATTGTTGCAATCATCTAAAATGGAGTTATCAAAACATATATTACGTCGAATAAGTTTTCATTTTGAAGATTTTTGAACGAGTTTAAGGAAGGGGATTTGGATTATTTTTTTGTGAATTTATCACACATTAAACGGTCATTATCTTAAAATAGTTCAAAACCAAAGATATTTTACATTTTAAAGATTGTGTATCACACACCAAGCTGTCATAGTCGAAATTTTATAAATACTAAGAGCCATTTGGAATAGAGTTATGGCTAGATATATATGTAAGAAGATGTTTGTAGCGAAATTTACATATATATACGATTCTATTATAACTTACATTTTTCTCTTTATTCAGAACATGAATTGTCAAGTCAAAATGTTGTTTTCCCTCGTCATAGTCCAATAACGATCCTGTTCTGACAATTCCACTGTAAACATGAAAAACAATACTGGAAACAATTTGTTATATCTAAGTTGAGATAAACACTTATTGCAATGAGTGGACTTGATATCACATTGTACATCAACGAGTAAATTCGGAAAATATTATACACGTATGCATCTCATTAAACTTCTTGTGACTACAGACACAAGGATTTTTTTATTTTTTTTTGTATCTGCTATTTTTATGTTAAATTTAGCTACCTTACTTAGGTAAATAGGTAGGAATCTACGACAAAATTGAAAATACAAGACAACAAAGGTGCCTTAAAGAAAAGTCTTTTAAGTTGTATTTACCTTGAAATATCTACTGTGAAAGGAACATTTGTATTGATGATCTCGTATCTATCACCAGGAATCTGAAATAAAAAAAATATATAAAAGTACAAATGTATAAAAATTAAAATCACGAAAATACTGAACTTAGAGGAAAATCTTATCGGAAAGTTCATAATCACATGGCAAAATCAAATAACTAAACACATCATAAACGAATAAACAAGAAATGTCATTTCCTGACTTGGTACAGGCATTTTCAAATGTAGAAAATTGTGGATTAACCCTGATTTTATAGCGCTAACCCTCTAACTTTGATGACAGTCTCATCAAATTCCGTTATATTTACAATGATGCGTGAACTATACAGACATAATAATTAAAATAGTCAAAATATGGGTACAGCAGTTATCCTCGTGTAACGATTTTAAAATGAACAATTTAACAGAACACAAACACATCCATTAATTTATCATTTTAACAAATATATAGTATTTACCTAAAATCAGTCACATTAAATAAAGTTTAAAAATGAATTTCTTTTCTTGGGATCAAATCAAACAAATAATGTTATTTTTTCTATAGTCTATATGTCTTTAACTAACCCTCTGATCAGAAAACGCAGAGCCAGGATCTGATACATTTATGATGCTACATAATTCTTTGTGACTTTAAGAAATAAAATCGATAATGGAAATGGGAATATGTCAAAGAGGCAACAATCCGACCAAAGAATATGTTATGATAAACAAACCTCAATATTACTGACATACGACCCGGCCATTACATTTTCCATAACAGCAGCCGTCAAATTATAAATATTCACTTGTACCATTCCAGCATGAATAAAAACTTGTGCAAATGTGCATCTTCTAAAAATATATATGATAAAAAAATACTTTTATATTTGTTTAAACATATTTTTTTTTAACACAAATTTAGATATTAAAAGTTTGAATTATACATAGTAAAATTAGCGACATTGGTTTATGTTAAATAACATGTGTATTTCTCATTCTATATAACACGCAGTATATAGTTTACAATTACAATTTCAAGTAGGATGTAAACTTACTTATAGCTTTATGCATCTTATTGCATCAGCACATCACATCACATTATTTGCAATTAACATATCTCTAAATTTTCTCAAGGTAGAAAACTATTCCGTACTTAGAACAAGCATTGGCATATATCAACTGAGTCTAGTCTACTTCATAAGAACTACTTGCCTGTTACTGACAATCTTCGCAGAATCACATGCTTTGACCCTAATACTAGTATCAGTTGGAAGTTGACCAATCATTGTTAGTCTTCCAGTGTTTGTATCTAACTTGATATTACGTTGTACAGATTCCAAAGTATAAACAACTTTACCATTATCTTCTTTGTCTTTATCGCTAGCTTTAACCTTAAAATGTAAAAGGCAAATATTTTTACAATATATTACAATAAACGTGAGAAATTAGCTAGCTATAATCCACTACTTTCTACATAAGAAAATTCATGTACCAAGTCCGTAAAACCAAGGATTTGTATAGTTAGAAGGATTGGAATCTCGTGGGTTTTTGCATAGACTGTAGTATAATATGTTATGCGGCGCGAGATATCGTGAGATTACCCGTGATGCATCTGGAAAATGCTAAACATGCCTTGATTAATGGCGGACATTTCATCACCTAAACAAACTGACACCCGATATGTAAGTATTACAATCCATATTTATCAAATTTTGTGCTTAAAATAATAAGTTTAAAATGGTTCTGGTGTAATAAATAACTTTTACGATCGCAGTAAGAGTACACGGCTCCATAGAATGAATTTGCATAATGACCGAAGTGACCTCACCCTATCCCGCCTATTGGGCGGTTCTAACATCATTTTCTATTTTTATACTCCTTCCTCAAAATACGGAAATGAGTGATAAAATTTACATTTTCTGAAAGGTATATGATTTGTTCGTGTATTGAGTAAATTTTGTAGTGATTGATGCATTAGTTTTCCTAATTTTTCTGTTTCTTTCAGCTGATTACAACAAAAATGGCGTTCTGGAGCGAAAATGGGGGTGGCTTAGGAAAAATGAATAAAGTTCTTCAATTGGCCTAGATTGATGTTCAAACTAGTTTATAAACGTAAAACATTAGTGATAAAGTGTATAGAAGAAAGCTCAAATCGCTAAATAAGGTAATTGTGATACTTTTCTGTCTTGAAAAATCAATGTGGTTCTCAGATGAATCGCAATTTACCAGGCCTAAATTGGGAGGGGATCCAGGTGCCATAATCAGCTGATACTTCCTTCCTGCTTCAACCGAAGTGAAACCGTTAAACCATGTGTTTTGAAGTAGTTGAACGTCAATTTTAACAATGTTTTAGTGTTCCATGGAAAACACCATAGCTGCATGGATGGTAAGCTTTTCAAATGTCATCCCAATGCCGGCAACTGACCTTCCTAGTAAATCAAGTTGTCGTTGTGTACACATGAATGTACTTTTTAATACACCATCATCTGCTTAAATAAACCATTACCACCCTGCTTTATTATGCATGGTATTGTTATGGACTCCCTTCATCTCTATCTCAGTATCTGTATATACCACATACATGTACATGTATATCACATGCATTACAAGTTAAACATTTTGTACAAGACTACATTATTTCTTTCCTTCAACGGCGTCAAAGTATACATTAAAAAGGCCTTACAAGATGTTTTCCTGCAACGGTGTCAAAAATAAAATAAAAATAGCCTTGCAAGGTGTCTTCCTCCATAGCTGTTAAGCAAAAAAAAGTTGTACCCTTTTAGACTAACTATACAAATCCTTGGTAAAACTGACAAATGTTATCCATTCGTTTGATGTGTTACAGCTTTTAATTTTGCCGTTTGTTTGTGGACCTTTTGTTTAGAATTTTCTTTGGAGTTCGGTATTTTTGTTATTTTACATATTACTTGCATTTGATATAATTATATATGGAATAAGATTAGCTTAACTTTTAAAATATGTTAACCCTTTACTTACGCACTAAGAGATGGGATTATTTCTCATTTCAAATCACCTTTATATTTTCTTACATAATAATCGTTCTTATTATACATGAAATATTTACCACTGATAGTTCAGCAACCAACTATCAATTAATCATGTAACTATTTAACGTCTATAATTCTAGAATGTTAAGTCACTGTAAAAGTAGCATGACTTTATCGATACCATAAACTGAATTTGACTCATAATTTAACAGCCACACCAAGAAATGTATATGTATTTGTATTCAAAATATAAATATCGTTGCAAAATGGAACACAACAGTTCTTTTAAAAAAAAATCTCAATTTTTAAACAATTTCAGCAAAATGAACTATTGTGGACAATCTGCTACTAAGTATATAAATAAATTCTTACTTATATTTTTTCAATACTTGACAACCGAACATCGTTGCAGTTAGGTGACTGCATTATCATATATTATTGTTCTTTTTATTAAAAAGAAGTCATACCTGTCCTATAATGTTCGTTCCTGTTGAGTTAAAGTAATAACTGTTTTGTGTAAATACTGGACCATTATCGTTCTTGTCTAAAACTGTAATTGTAACTTTTGCTTGATCATAAAAATCATTTTTCTTCGAGTCGGTAGCTTTAATCTGCAAATAAAAAATCAGTGATTTCAGAATTCAAATCACACTCACGTAAGATTTGAACACTAAACCTTACACAGTAGTATTGTAAAAAAAAACCAATAAGTTAGCAGAAAACAAAACTATTTGAATAGACCATTTGGGTTTAAGTAATAGCACCTTTTTTTTTATTAATATAGTTCACATCGCGTTTAACAGGAGTTTAGTGTTGCCTTTTTTTTATTTTAAATTTTTATGTTTGTCTGTTTGTACATAATGGTCTCTGACCAATTCTCCAATAAAGATTTCAAATTAGCGACAACACTTGACATTTGATTGTTTTGTTATACTATAGTTCGTTCTGTGTGTGTTATACTTTAACGTTGTGTCGTTTGTTTTCTCTTATTTTTTAGTATAAATTCACATTACAATAAGACGTGTCACGGTACTTATCTATCCCAAATTCATGTATTTGGTTTTGATGTTAAATTTGTTATTCTCATAGGATTTTGTTTGATGCTTAGTCCGTTTTTGTGTGTGCTACAATTTAATGTTGTGTCGTTGTTCTCCTTTCATATTTAATGAGTTTCGCTCAGTTTTAGTTTGTTACCCCGATTTTGTTTTTAGTCCATGGATTTATGAGTTTTGAACAGCGGTATACTACTGTTGCCTTATTTACACTTACATTTAGAATAAATGTTTCGTTTACTTCTCTGTCCAACATTTCTGAGTTAGCTACTAGTATTTCACCAGAGTTTTCATTTATTTGAAACACAGATTGTATGGTTTCTATTGAATATTTCACCACTGAGTTATCTCCCTGAAAAAGTAAAACGAAATCAATGATTTGATAATAAAATATATTTTCTATTACTTACCAATGGACAGAAACACATATTTTCTCAATTAGACGAGGTGGTATTGGTTGCAGTCAAAAGTTGAGTTACGAATTTCTGCAAAAAGCCTACATTCGACTTATGTACTGTGTCAAATAAGTAGTTTTTTCGGCTGGCATCCTTTTACTTAATTGTTAGGTTGTTATATATAGTAGATATATAGATACTGTAATGGATGGTGACTCTTAAACAAAATAAATCTTATCTTATATATGTACACTTTAATAAAATATGTATTTACTTACTTACATACTGTATAAAATTATAGTCACATGGACATCTCCAATATAAAAGTAGAACAAACTCTGAAAGGGTCATCCGTTTAATTTATGGGATGTATACATACTTCGCCACGTATAATTGCAGTATGGAATCTGCTTGATAGTTTTGTCTTTCTGGTGCTTTCTTCTTGGCGTATACCCTACAGTCCCTCTATTCATATGGGTGAACCATAATTGTTAAAGAAAGGGGCGAAAGATACCAATGGGACATTCAAACGCATAGATTAAAATTAAACTAACAATGCCATGGCTAAAAAAGAAAAGGACAAGCAAAAAGAGAAAAACAATAGTAAATAAGACACAACTTAGAGATATGAAGACTTAGCAACTAGAATCCCACCTAAAACTTGGTGATCTTAGGTGCTTCGGAAGGGTAAGAACATCCTGCTTCACATGTGATACCGTCGTATTGATGATGTGATTACAAAAAAAAAGATTACCTGAATGTCATGCTCCCATGAAATATTTGCAGGATTTGAATATGTTTGTGGTTGATTGCAACCGTATTTTGTGTGCACACACATAGAAATATGTTATCGAAGAAAATTATTTTTATGGAAAAAAATTCGTGAATTGAAAAACAGTTCAATTTATTATATGTTGTTGTGTTCAATACATACACTATCTTTATCTGACGCATGAACTCTTAGTACTAGGGTTCCTTTACTGCTGTGTTCATCCACATTTGCATGGTATTCTGACTTGTCAAATATTGGTTTATTGTCGTTTCTATCTGATACGATTATATTAAGATTTGCTGTAGCACTTCTGCGATGATCATTCGTCTGATAAACCTAAAATACAAATTTTACTATAAATATAAATAAAAAGAAATCAATATATGCACCTAGCAGTAAGAAAAGCATCATTTGCCAACAATAAGTAAGCAGTCACATTTTACTATAAATATAAATAAAAAGAAATCAATATATGCACCTAGTAGTGAAAAATGCATGACTTGCCAACTGTAAGTTAGCAGTCACATTAGTCAACGATTATTTATACTATGCGTTGGTTTTATTTTATTTTAGTCAGCTTAGAAAAGTATGTTTTACAGCTAATGCTATACATATAAGAAGAAGATGTTGTATGATTGCCAATGATCAACTATCAACAAAAGACCAGGAAATGATAAATGTAAAACTATTCAAACTTCATATAAATGTACAAGGCTGATCTATCAAGAACTCTTTTTGCGATCACTGATAAATTTGTTTATTTGTCCAAATATGTTTACTATTGAATAAAAACCTTTGTTTTCTATAAATGAGATAACAACTGTTCTGGGAAGGTTTATTTTGTGTGGTGTTAGATCGGGTGCTGGCCTTCCTATTGAATGTTTGTGCGTTATTTTTGGTATTGATTAAAGTCATTCCCATTACCAATGGGTGTACTTAAAATAAGTTTAAATTGTATGCTGATTTTGTGTCTTAGCTACTACATTGTGTTGTTTATTTTATTGTGAGTCGAGAATATTTTGTCTTCTTGTATCTTTAGCAAATATATGCACTCTCTATCTATGACGTTGACTTGATTACAAGACAAAACAAGCTCGTTGCTTCCCTTGATACTTTTAATGAGCTTATTTTGGATTTTTAAAAGTATTTTTTTTTAATTCTCAACTTTAAATAACATACAATATTGTATTTGAATAATTCTAATGAAAGGAAAAATGCAAATGTTTGAGTACATGTATACCTTTATTTTGTAGTTGTATAAGCTTTGAGGTTCTCTGTCAAATATCTTGAAAAGTTTTACTTCTCCTGTTTTTCTATTGATATCAAAAACACTTTTGTCACTGTTGTCTGAAATTTAAATGTAGGCTTCAAAGATTATGGCTATAATATGTTGATCATTAAGATGATAATATTACTTTTTTTTTCATTTCCAATATACATATTTTGCATGCAAATGGGGGAAGCCGCCCTTTCAGCATTGCTGATTAGCCTAAAACAATTAAAAAAAATGCCATAACTTTGGAATTAATCGTGTATATAAATCTTAATAAATTCTTTTAAACTTTCCATAAATATGCTTGTTTAAAAGGGTTAGTAATTTGTCCTTTCAGCGTTTAAGTGCTCATTGGTTTAATAAAGAAAAAAAAAACAATTATATCGTTACCTCAATGTTCACAACATTAGTTCATAGTAATCTTTTGAATTCATTGTTGTCTTTAGATTATTCGTTTGTGTGAAAAACATAGTGGTATTGGTGTCCAGCACATTTTGGTATTAAAATGATCATAACTTCTAAATAATCTGAGTTAAATTAGTTAAATACTCACCGTACACTGCAAACTCAATATCCTGTTTACCAGTACCACTGTCTCGGTCATGAGCTGAGACTACAGGAGTTGTGTTCTTCCAGGACATGCTATAATTTACCTGGAACAATACACAAGTGAATTGAAAATACAGTGCATTTTAAGCTATTATGTTGATGTCCCTTTTAGTCACTTAGCTCATACATATGTGTTTTTTCTTTACAATATTGTCTTTTATTTTGGTTTAAGTCTTCCTGAAAAAAATCAAACCAGAAATAGACTTATGCAGACTTACAAAATGTTATTGTCATTTGCAATCTAAATCAATATCTATCTTATCAATATTGAATGTATTTCTATAATCCTACTATACATTTATTATATTATGTTTCTTCTTTATATTTTGTAATAATGCACACTATAAGATACTTGTAAACATTACATTTTCTGATATTTGTAGATTAAAATCGTCATGGTCGAACACAGGATCCATATCATCAACATCAATAACATTAACCCGTACTGTTGTTTTCGTGGTGCGGTTTCTGTTCTGAAAAAAATCATTCAAACTGTAGGTTTTTAATTCGATGTGAGCTCAATAGTCAAGTTTAGTAGTTACAAACACGCTCGTTTTGCTTATAATCAATAGAAAAAAGAATACAATAAACAACGGTGCAGGGCTATTGCTACACGTAAGAAAGTTCACAATAGGAAACATTGAAAACAGCTCTGTTAAATAAAGTTCAGTTATCAAGCGATCATCTTTTAATGATTATTCTAGATATGCATTTGTGGTATCTTGTATTTATGTTATGTTATTTATGTTGGCTTTAAATCATTCAACAAAGGAGCTTTATCTGTATAGCGGGCTGGGTAGTGTAAGGCTTATGTGCTGTCAGTTTATTTTCGACTTATTAGTTTGACTGTCCCTTTGGTATCTTTCGTCCCTCGTTTAGTTTATGAAGACTTTTTTTTACTTTTTAGAAGTCATTGTCTCATAGGAATAAAAGAACAATTCGGCAATTAGAAGGACACACATGGTTCCTATAAGAACTGCAAGGCACGTCATTCGAACGCTAAAAATATGAGTGTGTTGTCTTAAAACATTAACTTTTCAGATAGATGTTATATCTTACATCAAGTGTTATATGTAAGTCGAAACTTCTGTCACCATCTTCATAATCCAATTGTTTTGTGAGAAAAATCTTTCCAGGATATGTTATTCCAAATATTTGCTTCCCATAATTCTAAAAATAGCAAAAAGAATGAATAAAAAATATACATACATTGAACCATTTTTTACTTATCTTTAAAGTTTATTCTTATGTCGCACCACTGAGCCAGGTTAGCGGAAGGTTTTGAGTCAGAAAACATGTTTAGCCCCACCACATTATGTATAAAATTATGCCCGTCTAAGTCAGGATCCTGTATTTCAGTGGCTGTCATTTGTTGCAGCATATTGTATTTTGTTTGTGTATTGTTTACATAAATCAAACCGTTAGTTTTTGAGTCAAAGAAGTTGTTCCCTAACCCTTTCAGTTAAACTATCTATATATTTCCAGGTATAAATAACTCTTCTCGCTGTCATGTTATGATCCTCCAGACACTTACACTTAAAATCTTTCACCAAGTTAACTTTTTGATATGTTTTGAGTTAATCATAAATGTCATATAACCATTCATGTTACATCTAAAGTTATTCAAGGGGGGCGTTTTCTCAGATTCACAGAAGAAATAAATTTAGCAAAGCAAGATTAAAAAAAAAGGTCAGGACATCCCAGTTGACAAGTGCACGAAGAAGGACTCGGAGTTTATATGGTGTGTTTATGCTCAATGCTCTTCAACTTCGTACTTTATTTGGCCTTTATAACTTGTTTTGGATTCGAGCGTCACTAATGAGTTTTTTGTAGACGAAACGCGCGTCTGGCGTATATACTAAATTTTGTCCTGGTATCTATGATGAGTGTATTTACGTATTGCATTAATGTAAATCTTTTATATTATTTAAAATAAAAATAGTCATAAACAAACTTAAAATGATAGTAGAATATCCAAAACGTTTGATCTTACCTTTAAAATGAAAACTTTGTCATCTGGATAATAGCAGTCATGGCGTTTTATGTCGTCATCCTTGAAGCTAAATACAACCGAACCATTCAGCTTATTCTGAAATATTAAACAGTATTAACGCATTGTTTGAACCAAAAATGTATACAGTTTCTTTTAAAATTTTGTAATGTAATCAGGTAATGTAATTTCTTATAGATAAATGGCTGTTTGTGATAGAGTAGACCACTCAATTTATTTTATTAAAAATTAATTATAGTATCAGGCAGGTTTTAGCTTTGAAAGAGAACAAAGTCAGTATTAAGAATTTTATTTTCATTGCATTTTTCTATTTTTTGTGTGTGTGTTGGTGATCAAATAAACAAATTTGCGCAGGGAATGGTCTGAATTACAACATGTCAACAGAATAGGAACAGGTCAATCGTTGTCTCCACATTAAAAGCGCTAAAACATGTTGACGAAATTCCTGATCCAAATCAACCGTTCTCTCTCTTTTTAAGTAAGAGTGGATGAGTTTTCATTGGTTGCCACTATTAGAGCAAAAACGTGTTACCTTATCTGAATCACATAAATCTTTCCTAGTTATTGGAACGGCGCGTGTTGTTCAATCTATATTTTAATGTTTATTTTTCAATTACAAATTGCTTTAAATCCGAAATGTTCAGTTCATTTCCAAACATCTATAAAAAAGAAGATGTGGTATGATTGCCAATGAGACAACTATCCACAAAAGACCAAAATGACACAAACATTAACAATTATAGGTCACCGTACGGCCTTCAACAATGAGCAAAGCCCATACCGCATATAGTCAGCTATAAAAGGCCCCGATATGACAATGTTAAACAATTCAAACGAGAAAACTAACGGCCTTATTTATGTTAAAAAAATGTCTTTTAAATCGTATTTTTTACAAAGTTTTTAAATATAAAGAAAATAGCAGACGAATAAAAGTCATATTCTCATATCCCTAAGTAAGAAAAAAAGTTACCTCTGTAACGTCAACTCTATATATTTTCTTTGCAAATGTTGGCCCATTTTGATTCAAGTTCTCCCTTTTTGGAAACAGGGACTCTTTTAGCTACAAAATAAAAATATATACAGGCATAATATAAATGTACACGAAGAAGGACAAACATTACATGTAGTGCGACAGATATAAGTAAACTCTAAATTATAGAGGCTTTTGTTTCCTTTTGAATTATTGTGATGCTCCGTTTATAACTGGAGACAATGTTGATAATTAATATTCAGTTATAAAAGGATAGTTAGTAATCGATCATTTCTAGCTATTGATGGCAATATGCTGAAAGTTTCCTTATGTTGCAAGTAATCGGTGTCATTTTATATCTTACCGACGACTCTTTACTCACTGATTTACCACAGAGTATTTTGCATTCTCCAGAAGGCTCACCCTAAAAAAAGAAAAGTTTTATTTGCTTATTTTCAGTTTAATTATAAAAAAAATATTTAATTTTTACCTATAAAAAGTTATAAATGACTAAACACAGTGTTTCATTCAAAACGTATAGAACATGCTTACAATGACATGAAATTTCAATAAGTTACATAAAATCTGAAACTTCAAGACCTAATAAATTAACTGAAATTCTTTCACCGTACGTAAGGTATATAAAATCAATACATAAATTCTTTAAACAAATACTCAATCAATAACTTACACATTTCTCGATTAACTGAACATTGGTCAAGCCTAACCGAATCTCGTTTCCTTGTATGTAGAGACCTGGACAGTTTCCCTCAAAAGTAAGTGATGAATTCAAAATTGCAGGATAGGTATATATTAGATCTCCTAAAAAAACATAAAACGTTTGTATCTCAAGTGGTTGCATATACTTTTAAAATATCGTTAAATAATTTGACAAATGATTTCACAAAAAAAATCAACAAAATCTACTAAAATATAAAAAGAAAAATAAGATACTGATAAAATGAGCGTTAGGCATTTTTAATAGAACATTAATAAGACAATTAACGAAAACAATTGGACGGTTTGATTGCGAACCCATAACCCATTTTAAAGCCAAATTCTGGCCGCTTTGAATTTATATCCTAATGAACGTACGTTATTCACGCTAATTGAATCTGTTAATCTCTTGTATTAAGTATGTCGATCACTCAGTAAAATAATTGAATTATAATCGCTAAAATTGAAAAAATCGGAAGTAAATATTATGTGGGAGGACAATTGTTTTAGAATATTTAGCAACTTTACAAAAAATGCAAATGCTAAGGAACATACACGACGTAACTCGTGGAAGCAAGTGTAACATTGGTTGAGAGTACCAAAGTTAGGATCAAGATATACAATTAAACAAATATTTAATTCCAATTGTTCATTTGTTAATTTTATCCGTGTAATTGTAATAATATTAATTAGTAAAACTAAAAATAAAAATTGCGATTATTGTTAATTTGTTTAAATTTAACCCATATGATATAACAACATGAATGGTCAGCTCGTATTGGACCATACGCGTATACTCATACGGTCCGACCGTACGCGTATGGTCGGACCGTACGAGTATACGTATACGGTCCGGACCGTACGCTTACGGTCCAAATACTCGTATGGTGTGGAAGATATCGTGAAACCAAATCGCCTGCACTGTATCCGTTGCGCTAGACCACACGACCACCTTGGCTTCACAATAATAAAGCTTTCGGTGGCCGGGTGTTGCTTTGAATTAAATAATAGAACCCATAAACTCCCTCACTTGTGGCACTTTTATTTTCATGTTTGTTTGAACAACATGTATTTATATGTTCATTCTAGAATGGGCTATAATGTCTGCGCAAAAATGTCCCCTAGTAGCTATAAATTTCTCCCTAAAATGTCCTGCACCCTTAATAACCCCTGTAACTCAATCAGGTCAAAAAATATATCAAGATTGTACATTGCATATAAAGCGGGACTTTTTTTTAATGATTGTTAATACATTATTAACACATTAGTTAACACATATTCATTTATAGTAGATTGGAAAACAATTTTGCAACTTATGTTAATCTCTTTCCACTCTGCGGGTTCGAGTACTGCCTTGTAGCGGTATTAGCCTGCTCTTTTTCGAAATCTATACCATCGTTTCCTCAAGACCATACTCGCAAATGGTGTCAAGGGAAAGCCGAAAATCAACACATTGACATATTTTTGCAGTTGGAAGCAAAAATTCAGTTAACTTTATATTAATGTTGAAATCGATTCGAGATGTTACTAGCTTTTACTGATAATTTGTATATCGATGACGATATAAGATACATGGATATCAAAATAAAGTGTATATACCTTTTGTATGGTTGTCATAGATGGTAGCAATTACAGTTTTTGAGGTAAATGCAGTTACATCCGGGCAAACAGCATCTACAAACAGAAGAAAAATCAACAACAAAAATCAGCATCATATATCAATATGCAATTATAATCCGCATAATGAAGGATTCATGGCTGATATTATCTACTTTTTGAATGCAAGGAGAGGTTAAGTAAAAGGTCAAAATGCACAGTCTTAAAACAAGTATACAGGACGACTATTTTTGAAATGTCCCGAATCCCCCCTCCCCCAAACAAAAGTGAATAAATTCAACAGCGAAAAACAGTTTTTTGCATCTACATCAAATTTAATAATGGACCTTACACTTAGATATAACTGAAGACAGTTATGGCTAAGGTTTTTACTTGGTACAGACAACAGTTTTATCTTTTTTCCTCAAGTCCCTCAATGAATTAAATATTGTGTGTTAAAGACTTTGAAGACATGTTTTATATAACTCTGAGTTTTTAATAAGAGTTTATTGTTTTCTTAAATCTTCTGGTTTTTATCATATGTTGGTTAGTTCCTATAGAATTATCAAAGATTAAACGTAAATGTTACATATACAAATAAAATACTCACATGTAAAACCAAAGATGCACGAGCACATCAAACATATTTCTTTGAACCAAGCCAACATTGATGTGTCTTATTGTGTATACTTAGTAAACAAAGCTGTTATCGGCTGAAATTTGAGATAGTATGCTATTATTATATTTTAAATGTTAACATTTATTTGTTTTTAAGTCATATTTGCCTTTCCTTAAAATCATATGGAAATTATGTTGTATCATTTTTTTCCTTTTTTCTATATTTTGAATAATTGATAGAGGATGTTTTTTTGTTTAATAGATAGAAGAAGATGTGTTATTAGTGCCAATGAGAGAACTCTCAGCACTAGTTTGCTACATCATGTTGTTTAAGGAAGCCGGATCTAATGCATTGAGCAATTACAATCATGTGGATTCGAATGCACCTTCAGCGTGTAGTAATAGAACAACTTACAACCTCGGTGATGACAGGCTAATGATACCGTAGTACGCCGACTCTTTTTCTATGTACCAAATGTTTCACTAAAACAAATCTTTGTGTCATAAGATCGACAATTATCACAAAATAATGAAATAAACATTCTAAACATGTTTATGCATAGAAGCAGTAATACAATTGAGAATGGAAATGGGGAATATGTTTAAGAGACAACAACCCAACTAAAGAGCAGACAACAGCTAAAGACACCAATAATTCTCCAACGATGCGAGGAAATCCCGTACCCGGAGGTAGTCCTCAGCTGACCCTTAAAGAAATTGTGTACTAGTAAGTTTCTTTATCAATCATTGATTATAAATAAACGGGGAAAACCACACTTTAGACTTTAAATTTTGATTAAAATTACTCCCAATTTCATTTCTTTCCTTTTAAAACTTACAATTGGGTCATGTAAAACTATGCATCTTTTGAGACGAAGTTGTACTGAACAGTTCACAGTTGTAATGTTAATTTTTTTATTCAGTACTTTATGTACCATGTTATACATTTATCATAACTATAGTTGAGGGCGATTCCGTGCTTACGTAAAATTTACAAGAAAGATTGTACAACCCCCATTAACATTCAACCTTTTAAATTAATGATAGTATTTAAATCTACACGAAATATTTCATTTAACAAGTGGTTGCTGCTCAAATAAAAGAAAACAGTATCTCGACACACAGTAGTAATCTTTGATAAGGTTATCAAAAAGAGAAAATTAATGAAAATCCACCACTCCACATTTGTAATGACTAACTTTTGAAGTTTTCCTGCCTAGTAACATGATTCAGGATGACAATAAGATTTTTGCCACCGTGATCAATTAAATAAATATAAACACGCCTTATGAAATGTAATTTCTGCAATTCGTTTAAAATGATTGCAACCTTTTGGTTTTAACTATACCTCAACAAGGTTAGTGTTTTTTGTAAGAGGATATATTAGCATAAAACTACACAAATCTCGGTTAAATGCTTTATAAACAAAACTAATGCCTGGACAATAATCAGAGATTGACATTCTGATAACGATAACAAGAGATCGAATATAAAATGTCATTATTTGTGATCGACCAATGATTGAAAATATGTAAAAAAAAAAAAAAAAAAAAGAGAAACCTTTTTGTAGAAAACTTTGAATCTTAATTGTAATTTAGTATGTACGCATTTTAAGCAATACATAAATCGACATTTCTATATATGTTTTCAATAGGTTTTCATTCTTTTGAAATGTTATATCTTATATTTCGCAGTTTTATGAAATACTATCAAGGTGCGAGCATTTAGTTTATAAAGTATTTAAAATATTATTTCAAGCATAAAAAGAAATGGGAGACTTTTGAAAATCATCGTAAACAAAAATTTGATTAAACTGTAGAAATACATCTCTTCATTTTGTTCGTTTTGGTAGTCTAACATTTAATGTAGTATTCAATTCTACAAAGAATAATCAAATATTTGATAATGAATAGACATGGTAAAACTATGTTCAGCAGGGGTATTCAATTGGGTATTCAAACGAAACTCTAGCAAAAGTGTGTCAGGCGTCTGTAGGTTGCCCGAGCAAGGTTTAATTTGTGTCTCCTTTTAACAAAGTTTTTTTTTCCAAATCACAACCCAAATTGTCCACCTTTTAACCGCGAATAAACCACTATGAACTTCTTACTTATATTAATGATTTATGTTCCAACTTGTTCTCAAGATGAATATGCACAAAATATTTTCCAATTGTCATAAGTCAAACAATCAATCAATACATCAATGCACATAAACATGAAGATTTGTTCTGGTCGAAGAAATGTTCTGCCAAAAAAATCGCAAGATGTTCTGATCCTAATATTTTAAATTCACCAAAAAGTATAATTTTAGTTTCTCACTATGCTGTTTATAATTTTTCTCGTCATGAATATGCACGAAATATTTTCCACTGGACTTTAGGCATTAGTACATAAATAGATGAAGATGTTCTGATAATCATATTTGGAATTTTCCAAAAGCATAAAAATATTTTTCTACAATTGAAAAAATTCAAAATGCAGTAAAGTAAAAATTTTAATGTTTTGTGAGACCAAAACTGAATCATTCCACACGAAAAGATATGCGATGCACGAAGAAGAAGCAGAAGAAAAAATGGATGCTCTTAAAGATCACGAATATTAATTAAAATTGTCCTGCGATCAGCCTGATAGTGTGTATTTTAGAAAAAACTTTCAATTGATTTTACAGTCTTACACGTATCCTGGTAGAATAGTCCTGTAACACTCATACAGTCTGTCATACATGTACGACACATGCAATATATGAGGATATTCTCAAACCCCATCAAAATTTGAGAGTGTATGGGATGAGTCACTAACAAGCCTACATATTTAATACATGCTATCACGAGACATTACTCTAAATGTCACAAAAATACATTTAAATGTATTTAGCAGTTACTATAGGACTGACCAATCGTAGTGCATAGAGTGTATATAACGAGATTCAAATATTTTTGAAAATGTCACTTGCCGATCCCAGAGGCGGATTTAGGGGGGGGGGGGGCAGGGGGCCCCGCCCCCTTTTTGGGAAAAATTTGGTTGCTTATATAGGGAATCACTGAACTGAAGCGTGACCGGAGCGGGCCCCCTCTTAGGTCAGTTAGTGGGTCCCCACTTATGAAAATTTCTGGATCCGCCACTGGATCCCAAATATATTAGATTTCCTATTTAAACTAGGTACCAGTAGGGTGAATATTCCATACTTCTGTGAATACATACAGTGTTCATGTACCATACAATGCCACTATATTCTATATTTATGAGATAACATTTTAACGTTATGAGTTATAGGTATGACTGAAACTTTCACTAACTTACACAGGCAAAATTTGCTCACGTGAATTTCACATGAATCTCACATGAAATTCACGTGAAAAATTTCATGTGAGATTCACCTCAAACGAGCTTATACATGAAACTCACGTGAAACTTTTCATGTGAATTTCACGTGAATTGAGATTCACATGATTCTCACGTGAAAAATTTCACATGAATTTCACGTGAACTTTTCAAAAAAAAATATTGATATTTTTCATGATTTTACTTGAATTTAAAAATTTAGATGTTGTTTGAAATACTTAATTTTAAAAATTCATGTGAATTTCAGGTGAACAAATTTTATGTAATTTTCATGTAAAGTTCACGTGAATTTCACATAAGATTCATGTGAAACTCACATAAACTGATTTCACTTGAGTTTTACGTATAAGCTCGTTTGATGTGAAATTCACGTGAATTTCACGTGAGATTCACATGAATTTAAATTCACGTGAAATTGATGTGAATGAAAATTGCCTGTGTATCGGTCACTAAATGTCGTTAAACTTCAACTTATCATTAAGACCTTGCAGATATTGCCAAAATGTGCCAGTGGTAGACATTTATTGATTACGGGAACGTAGAGAAAAAGATAAACTTTATGAGCATTATGATATTTGTATTGGACGGGTCAAAATAGTGACCTGATTTTTTAAACTAATAACGTATATTATATATAAATTCCAATTAATATTATGATTCAGATGTCAACCTGTACTGATAATGAGGTCTATGCAAATTAATATAAAAAGTCTGCATACAGACGAGTTAAATACGTAACTGTTAGACGGCCGAGTGCCTTATTTATGCTAGAAATTTCCATATATATAAAGTGTAAAGATTAAAATAAAGCTTTATGACGTAACAAGCTTGATATAGAAAAAAAACCCGTATAATCTCCTTATCCGTTTGGATCACCTTAAATCACCCCCGGTTTCTACAGGGTCGTGTTAATCAGTCATAATTTTGTTTAAGCACAAGTGTTTTGTAGACCTTAATTTGTCTTTTCGTCGTTTTTATTCATTGACATGTTTTTATTAAAATAGAAGATATGGTATGATTGCCTATGAGACAACTCTCGACAAGAGACCAAATGAAATAGAAATTAAAAAAAAACTATAGGTAACCGTACGGTCATCAACAATGAGCGAAGCCCATACAGCATAGTCAGCTATTAAAGGCCCCAAAATGACAATGTAAAACAATTGGTTCTCTTCGAGTTATGATATTTGAATGTCCGTTTAGTATCCGTTTTGACTGTATTCAATAAATGAAAAGTCTACGCCTTCGTTTTATGACCGATGTCATCCTTTCTTTTGGTACAATTTAGAAGTTATAGATCATGTGTATAGAATATAATGAAATCGAAGGTAAAATAAGACATTGCTATTAAATTAACCATCACAATATGTAAAATAAATCTATCAAATGCTATACGTAAAATGATCACCACAAGTCAGAATCCGTGCATGTAATAATAATATTTTTGATATGAAAAAACATTTGGTCGTGTTTTGACTAATTTCCATTAACACATGATTAATATATAAGAATATGAGCAACAGTGTTTCAAAAGCTATTATGCCATCATATATATGATATTTGTATGAGGTTTATATTTCGGTCTAACCGTTGACAATATTACCCTCATTATTTTATCAAGCATTCGATGTCAAATGACAATGTGTGGACAAATATGTCAATTAAAACATATTAACAACGCAACAAGACGTCATAGAGAACAAACCTGCATGCAATTGTCCGGTCTTTATATATTATTGTTTTTATGTATCAAATAAATACATTTATCAAAAGTCAATTAGATTTATTTTAATGGAATTGGAGGATGTTACTATTCTTACAATTTCAAAAAAGAAATCATGGTCCTTGTTATATATATTTATGTCCTTCTTTTCAACTCTGCGATTTCATGCCGAATTATTAATACACAAAAGAAGGCAAGATGAATATGTTACGTTCATTGCTTTATAAAATAGTCCATTCATATGTCTGAAAAGTTTCCCATATTAACACTACGCTCACTAGTCTTATTTACAAGATTTTTTTTCATTAGTTTAATAATACTGGCTTTGGACTAGCTGTCAGTAACACTATGCACCACGCGCAATATAGTTGAGACCGTTGTATGTATCAGGCGATATTCAAGTTTCAAAAGGTAGCATAAAACACGAAAGTTGCAACTGTTGTCGTACTAAGCATAGTGATTATACTCTCATACGTCATTCATATCATCGGAAAGTAAAAAGAAAGGTGCATGACCGACCAAAAGAAGAAGTTACACGTGACATGTCATCACTGCCAAGCTACAAACTATGTTTGAAGTCATTCTGTTACATTTGAAAGTAGAACCAGAGAAAGAAGTTGCAAAAATATATTAAATTTTATCAACTTTCTAAAAAAGAAAGAAAAGCTAAACCGGAAACATGTGCTGGACACCCATAGTCTTGGGAATATACGGCCATGAATTCCTAACCACTAACCTACACAGCTAATTTTGCATAGGTACTATTTTTGTACTTAAAATCTGTAGTACTGAAAATTTACTTTTGATATTCAGGACTATTTCTTTACTTTAAAATTATTGTACTATTTACGTACTTGTATTTCACAATACTTGATTTGTACTTAATATTGTGGTACAGAAATACTACCAAAAGCGATCAAAATATTCCATATTTAAAAATCATAATTTTAAGAGATTTGAAATAGACATACTATCAAAATGCTGAAAATGTAAAGTTGTAACCAAAAATATGTAGTATTTAAATTTTCAAGTGCAAATCAAGTACTGTAAAATACAGGTACCAAAATATTACAATAATTTAAGAGTAACACAATAGTACTGAATATGAAAAGTAGATTTCCAGTACTACAGATTTTTGGTACAGACACAGTACCTATGCAAAATTGATGTGTAGCAATATATATACATGTACATATTAAATTTGCTCTACATGATTGTTTTCAATAAAAAAAATATATGAGGTATTAGTTCATAAGAAATCAACCAATAATACAAATAACCAAATGCCAGCATTAAAAGACAGATATATTCACAACATGTCTAAATTGTCTGAACTTTTAATATTTGAACAGAACTTGCATCACAAAAAAATGTGAATCAAGATTTTCGAATAACACGGACATTCTTTACTAAACTTGTCAAAGCAACAGATTGAGACAACACAAGAATGAAATGACTGAGTAAATCTACTGTAAACTACGTACGTTTTAAATGTTTTGCAATCCATTTGTGCTGTATATTGACATTTCTAAATTCATAGGAAAAGACGTCAGAGAGAAAATAGTCTGTGTGTATATTAGAAATACTTGTCATTTATATATATTTTATGTTTTCAATACAAATAAACAATATATGATGGTAAATTACAAAATCGTTGGATTTATTTTTAATTATTAGTAATAATTTCACACAATGACTTTTAACAAAAACAAAATAATGCTGATTAAATATTATGCATACAAAACACGATTTACCAAAGGAAACATCTATATTGATTGTTTTTCAATCACCAAATAAATCAACTTTACAAATAAATACCTTTTAGTTACTGACGAAATAAAATCCCTTCATAATTATTCCATATAGAAATGTTATAATGACGGAAATCATTTATGCCTCGATGTTTATCATTCCATTGAATATACACACCTTATCTCACAGTTATTGAGGAGACCACTGGTTGGCAACCGTACAATTCTGATAGGAGAATTACGCTCAAAACTGTATCAGTGTTTGTTAAAATAATATAAACAAATCTCTTTATGTTTCAATTTCACTTGTGTGTTGGGAGCTTAACTTCAGTTTGTTTATTTTATCTCGTTTGACATTTCTGGTTTCCACACTATTAGGGAAAATGAATGCACTCATTATTGATAATCTTTGACCCTTTTTCGTGTGCTATAATGTTCTTAAAATGTTTGTTTTTAACAGAAATATTAAGAGAATATATTTAATTTAGACCAATAACTTAGAAGTTTATCATTCTTTTATGTTTTATTAAGCTTAATACAGAACACATATATGCATTTCACATACATAAAGGTAAACACATTCGCTGTTTGAAGACCACATAAGAATAACGAGGAATTGTGCAATTATTTTGCCGGTTTTTTTTTAATTATATTTTTGTTTATGAACTGTATAAAAATTTATAAATGTCAACTTCAGCAATATCTTACTTTTTGTGTTTATCGACAACTAAGGGAAAAAAAAAAGGAACATATTTTTTAGATTCTTTACAATCAACTCTTTTAAATAAAAGAAAAAAAAAATTCCTAAAATTCTACTAGTCTATATGAATATAAATGCAATAAATAAAGTCAAAATCACTAGTCACAAAACATAACACAATTAATTGTTTTTCTTAAATAAATTTAACGCGTCAAATAAACATGTACAACAGAAACTATGCATCAATTTGATAAGAAATACATGAAATCTGTTTAATACAAACACTCAATAAAAATATTAATCAAACTTATTCAATCATAATTTGTATTTGTTCTTTGGTAAGTTAAAACAGTAATTGACCATTCTCTCGAAAGTATCTATGGACTTTCTAAAAGCATTCTTTAAAAAGCTGTAGTTTCTTCTTCGGATAGAAGTAAACTCTTGTCATTTTCACTTATATCCGTTAGATCATTGATTGTTTCATTTTCAGTCGTCTGATCTTCTCCGTCTACGGAATCTTCAGGAGTTTCGTTTTCATTAGATAAGACGTCACTTTGATCGTCAACATCAGTTTTCAAAGGCTCAAATTTGTTCTCTTCACTGTCCAAAACAACAGTAGAAAAGCGCACCTGTTTCTCATTGTAATCAATGTCTGGTTCTTCGTCGTGCACATCATCACTATTTTCATCACTATGCTTGACCTTTGATGTGTTGTAGTCTATGTCTGGGTCATCAACTTTATCAGAAGTCATTATAAACTCGCCAGATTCTTGATCAAGTACTTGGTCATTATTTCCTCCTATAGGTGTTTCATTTTCAATGTTTTCATAGTCAGCTTGTGGTAAGTCTGAACTTTCATTCAATGCATCTTCAATTTCTTCATTGACGGGAAGATATTGATTTTCATCCATTTGCTCATTTTCAGATCTAGTGTTATTGCTATTGGTATAATCTGCTTTTGGAGGATATAAATCTGACCCGGTGTCATTTGAAACATGTGGGGCATTGTCTTCATCACCGTTCTTGACATCTTTGCTATCTGTTACTGTATCTTCAATTTGATAGTCTTGTATTGATCCTTTATTTTCTTCCATGTTCAACAATTCATTTAACTGATTAAGCTGTTGTTCAGCCTCGTCAGTTGTTGAAATCGCGTTTATTTCAGGCATGTCGAGGGTTTCGGTATCGTTTTGAAATGCTGGATTAATAGTTCCTAAAGCATTTGATTCTGAAATTGCTTGTTCATTACTGTTTTGAGAACTGTCGTAGTCTGATGTTCGTTCCCGTTCCTCCCCAAGGTCAACAGTTACTTCTATTGACTGCATTGAAACAGTATCTTTAACTACATTTACGTCATTGATTATGGGAGTTTTTTCCTCGTCAAGAGATGAAACTGAATTTTCATCCAATGATCTGAAAAATAATTATCAAGAAATTTCAAGAGGGTTAAAATTATTTCAGTATACATGTTAAAACATACCAAATTTTTCTTGGATTTTGGTTTTTATTTGTCAAAAGAGATCAACAACTTTAAAAAGGAAATACACTTATTGTACTGAAACTGTTCAAATGAGTATGCACCAAATTCAAACGATAACAGCAACTCTTTAGTTTTAATTGCATAACAATGTTGGGGGAAAGGATTGATGGAGCTTGCAAAAGGGAAAGTAATGTATGATTCCTGTAAATTACACATGAGTTTCAGAGGGGTTTATAATTTATATATTTTCTCTTTGTAGATAGTTGTTGAAATAAAGTCCAAAAGACAACTATTGTAGCGTACAGATTAAGAACATGAAAATGATATATAAAACTTTTCGATTCTTACCTTTTCTTTTTCCTAAAAATGAAGATAGTAGCAAGAATGCCTCCAACAAGTATAATAGCAGCTAATACAACCAGTCCAATCTGTGACGCTGTGAATTTGGAATCCTCTGATACTGTCGGTGGGCTTTCTTGCAAGAACAGCAGTTGTATTCCTTCCATGTTCCGCAGTACAATCCTAAATGAGAACATTAGAACATGCAACCTCATATAGTTTTGATAAGGTATAAACTTATAAAACTAAACACAATACTTTAATAAAAAAAGTTTCAAGTCTTTGTCATGTTGTTTAGTGTGATGTACTATTAACGATGGCAATGACCACATTTGTAACTTTTGGAAATGTATGGAAACGTAAGTGTCAAGACTGGAATATGAAAGTTGCTATCAAAATAAAATTCAGATTTAAACTTTTTTGTAATAAATTTATGTTCATAATTGCTTGTTTCAAGTATAAAAAATGTAACAATTGAAGTTGAAATCATCTAAAATTATCTGGAAATCACCCTTTAAGGATTTAAAAGTGAGTAAGTCCGAACATATCGACATACTTATATATGTTTCAACTTGTAGCTGTTGAAAAGTCTTTGGTAATGTATACTTATATCAAATATAAAAAATATATGTTGAGAATAAGTTTATGTTGTATAATTAAAAATGACTTTATTATATTCACCAGAGACAAAATAACATTTATTCACGGGAACAATGATCGATCAAAACCCAAACCGTATGTTTAGCTATGTTGGAAAGTGTTTTATGTGATACAGAAAGCTTTTCATTAAGGCAAATACAAATATGGGAGACAAAGTTCCAAGTTGTTTTTCTTCATTCGAACGTATTTTGATAATGTAAAAGATATAATAGTATTCTAATATTTGTTTTGTTTTAAAATTTTCAGTGGTGAATGATATAATGATACCTTACCATTACTGTTTATAACGTGCATCTGTCATACCAAATCAGCATATGATTGAAGAGTTGTTTCCCTTATTTATGGATTGTTTAAAAACATTTAGCAATACAATTATTTACATATTATATCTTTCGTCTATGACTTAAAATGAACAGAAGCATTGACAGTTTTATTGTTGTATGACTTGCTATCAATCACGTCAGGTATATAAATAAGATTCCAAGCTTTTATTAAAAAAAAAGATATGGTATGACTGCCAATGAGACACTTCTCCCTTAGAGACCAAATGAATAAGAAGTTAGCAAGAATATGTCACCGTACGGATTCAACAATGAAAAAACTAATCAAACATAGACAGCTATAAAAAAACAAACACTAACAGACAAATGGAAAAAAATCAGATGAGAAAACTTATGGTCTAATTAATAATGAAAACAATAAACGAAAATAAACAGCATGCAATGATATTCACCTTTGTAGTTCTTCATTTAGTAATTTAGATCCAGTCAAATTCCTTGCAGAAATATCCAATAATGATCTACAACAGTAAATGTAAAAACGAAATGAAAAATTGACTTATTTGGAAGAAAAGAGTATATCTTTAACACATGACGTAAAGATACATGTAACGTTATACTCCGTACGTTAAAGCTATAGCAGAACACGAAAAGAAAGTAGCATATACTTTATTTACACTCTCCTCTTTGTTAATGACTAGATTTTAGTATATAGTCATACGTTGGAGTACGGTGCAGAACTTATGAAATGAAGGATAATCAGAAGATTGTTAAGTTTTGTTTAAATCACGAGTTTAGTATGACGTCCATTATCACTTAATGAGAATATTTTTGTTTATTTAGAAGCCAGTTGAACGACGTCTTTGGTTGCGGAAGTTTCTCGTTGCATTGAAGAACCATTGGTGTCTCTTTGACATGTTACCGATTTTCATTCTCACTTTTATATCATATCAAAATTGACAAAAGGTTGATTAAATAACAGTACTGGTAAAATGACCTTAAGTAAAGCAAAATGCTTGAAGGGGATATATGCCTCAATTGAAAATAATATAAATAAGACAATATCGGTATTTCAACGCCAGTACCGAATTACTGACAACTGTGCTTTTGATAGCCTCGCTGGTGAACAGTCCACCAAAAGTGATATCAACCCAATGGTAGTATCAATTTTAACCAATATTATTGCGCTATTCGCACATGTTGACAATTAATAAGATTGATCGCAAAAATACCGCATCTAGATTTTTTTTTTTGTGATGCCAAAATATACTTCAAATATGACTCTACCATGAATATGTATAGAAGACAGCGCTAGCTATACTCATTTATTAATGTTTTGCTATTTGAAAATTAATACCTTGGTTGGGATACATCTTTCCTAGTGGTCCCTGTGATCACTTTAGGATTAACATCTTCAATTTTTACCATCAGCGATAGGAGTTCACTCAATTTCCTATTGAAGGTTGAAAAGAAATAAAGCTATCTACCATCTACATATAAATCAATGAAATTAGTTATCATGTTGAGTTTGTGTATTTTTGTTTGTCTTTCCGCCATTTTCGGGCTTATTTGTTTAGGCCATATCATTATCAGTTTGTTTTCCACTTATAAGCTTCAATATCCCTTTGCTATCTTTCGACGTTTTTTTAATATAGTAAATATATGTCGGGTTGTAGTATTTGCAGGAAAACGGCGTCTATTTGAGGATACAAAAGTTGTGGTTTTAATGTACATATGTTTAACCAATATATTTGTTTGACACAAAAGATTGTAAAAACAATTCATAATCATTGTAATAAGGAGGCCCCAATTAGAGCAAGAAGTTGTATTTATATACATAAGAACTGTTTGGTAATGGTTATTATTATTTTTTATTATATTTTATTTGTGACCATGGTGTTTCATTGTGGTAAATTTCATTGTTCCTTTCGAAATTCTTATGTTATCTTAATTAATAATGCAAGTATATGTAACCACTACTAACTTGTACGATTTATATCATTCATGATATATGTAATACAATACTTACCTTTCATATTCCAAATGTTGTGACTTAAGAACAGTTGATTCTAATGGTGCTTCGATTCGGACAAAAAGATCGGTTATGAGAGTTCTGGATATCTATAAAATAGTGATATTTGATTAAAGTAATGCTTGTAAGACCCAAGTAATATCAAACGGAATCGAACCCGTTCGTTCGCCAAAGTCGTTGTTAGTCGGCTTTAAAAGTATGATTAAAAAATTATTGCTTATGTTTTTCTACGTATTTGATAGCCTTTCATAGTGTGAATAATGTATCTGTAAAAGACGATATCATGAATTGACTGTAGCTTATAATAGTTATCACCAGGACCAAACATAACTCTAAAATCGTCAATTGCTTATTTTATGTAAAACGATCGATCTGTACACATACCAATCAAACTCAAAATAACAGCATGTAACAGCTCGTTATCGTCCCTACTATCTATTCCGAAATATATACAGTTACAAGTAAAAGTAAAAAAAACACTTTACAAATGGCACATACTTATTTGAAATTCTAAAATTGATATCTATACAGACATATGTTTAGAAGATTAACATCACGAACGCAGGATCATTTCCTTCTCGTACTATTTCACAAAGCTGTTGCTGGTACATTTTTTTTTAACAATGTTCCTCTACGTTATAAAAATCAAACGAGATGCTTATTGGTACAAAAAAAAGCTTACTTCAAATGAGGGATGTTAATTGACAACTACAAATATTTTATATAAAGTAAAAGCACTATATAAACTTACATAAACATTACAGGAAGACTGTAGGGGAGGATTTCCCTTATCTCTTGCAATTATTATTAACTGAAAGAACTCTTTGCCATGCGGAAGAATTACATCCGAAAGTGATATATTCCCCGTTGTTTCGTTTATGGTAAAATACCGCGAGGTTCTGAAAAAATATATATCACATTAACCGAATATCAATTAAAATTGTTTATCTAACATGAAAATATACTACTAGTATTTTACACACAAATCAATCAAATACTAGTTATTGATAATAAATCAATATAAAAATCAGTTTAAAATCAAAAAAACATATGAATTAACCAAGTTGTGTTTGGTATCAAACGCACTCTAGTTCTACCTAGTTAATGTACACCCTACATCTAATCTTAATCATAACAAAAAGCATATTGTGAAAATATATGCTGTAGTCAGCTTTGGCCTTTTTTGTATACCATCTTTTTCAAAAGGTGATTTAAATGTTACACTTTTATAATTAAACTTATCTGTTGTTGTCAATAACTGTGAGTGTCGTTCAGTCAGTTTAGTAAATGACATTTTGATTTGTAAAAAATATGCCTTCGACAACGTTCAAGGTTTGTCCTGATATATGCGTTTATGTAATGAAGCGATATTTAGCCGTTTTGCGATATTCTGTTTTGGAATATTTAGCTTTGATATGCATTACAACACTGGTCATGTTGGACATAACTCATGTTTTTGAAATCAATCAGTACTTTTGTTGTCCATGCAGTTTTATTGTCAACTTTCATTCTTTTCTCGTACATTCTGAAGTAGAATTGTACAATTGAAAACAGCCTTCTACTAAATGAAAAATTAATTTACATGGTTTCTGGGATAATATACTGTATGGCACCATTTTCAGCATGATCTTTGTCAGTTGCCTACGAGAGATAAAAAATGTATTACTACGAATTAAAAGAACCAGCATAATGAAAGATCACAAAAAGTACTTATTCAGAAAACAGAAACGTCTTTCATTCTTTTAATATGACACCAATGCATACATTATGTGTAGAAAATATAAAATTGTACGAGGTATAAAAGGTATAAAAGGAAATATCCTAATGAATGTATGGCAATAAGACAATGCCGTTAAACATTTTCAGTTTTCATAAGTCGTTTAACAAATAGCCTGGATACCAGACGGCGACTGTCCATTTGTCGTTCTGTTGATCTATATTTGTGTATTAAAATAGTCAATTGCAGGGGTAATCATTTTCTTTTTTTAACCAGTACTTAGTTTTTAAATGCATTATCTTAGCTTTTATGATCATTGATGAAAAGATAATAAAGTTTAAATCCAGTCATAATTAGTCAGTTAGAAATCAGACTAGATACTTACAGTCACATAACCAATATCGGTCCCTGGAGTAAGAGGGTAGGGTAGCTCGAAAAAATTGTCAATAGTGTCATAGACAGGTGGATTGTCATTCACATCAAGAACATAAATGGTGAGCGTTATGTTAGCAAAAACCTACAAGTATAATAATATATTAATACTTATTGTTCATTTCATAAATTTTGTTTGTTACTAGTACTATAAAAGACTTTGATATTGAAAAGAAAAAAACGTTGAAGAGATACACACACAAACTAAAACCTTATTAAAAGAGTAAAATATTTATGTTCAGAAGTCATTGTTTAAGACATGTAGACAACATATTATCTTATCATAAATGTTCAAGCAATATGGAATAAAAAAAAACTATAAGTATTATCGTTAATGTATAAAAGCATTGTCCACCACACTATAAAAATATTTATATCTTTTCTTGGATATATGTGATGACTTTCAAGTATTCACTTAATTCTTGTAAATGAGTAAGAATAAAAGATAACATACAAAGTTTCTATTGGTAAGAACATGGATGTTTAATGTGTAGTTATCATGCCCATCTTCCCTGTCTATGTTGGCCAAGGTAGAAACAACTCCACTATTTTAGACAAAAACAAAGTGTTTATAAATATTAGAAAATGCACCATCTTTTGAAAATATTTGAAATATTTACGGTTTTCCTCGTTTTTACAGTGTAGATGTTATTAGAGGTATACTGCACATATCGAAATTTTGTTTCGTCATATTTGTTACACACTTATTCACGTGTAAACTCATAATTTATTCAAATGTATGACGTATACTTATAAAATCCAAAAATGTTTATTTAACAATAAAAATAAAAATAAAAAGATGAAGTTAGAAATAGTGGCATAAGCATACAATGTTAAATATTACAGTTTTTATCATTAAGATCATCCCCTGGGTTTTTTTTGGAGTACATGTTTCGTCGTATTTTGGTTTTTGATACGCGCTTTGAGGAATGTAAGTCATTTTGCTTGTTGCCATGATGATGCCAAATTATCTTTCGAATTGTAAGTTTGAATATTACTATCGTACCATCTGCTTTTTATTGAAAAAAACCCCGCTAAGTTAATAAAACATTATAACAGTGATACAGTATGGCTTTTTAAATTCAACTTAGGGATTCATATCACCTCTACATGTCTTGTTAGAAATATAACTTTATATTAAATATATAACCTTGTGACCCCTACTTCAAACGACGAGTTTTCTCCAATCATTTTATAGGTCTTTCTTTCTCCCATCTACAAAAGTTAATAAATAAAACTTACATTTTTTAAGTTGAGTTAAATGTGTCAAGGTTTTCTCGTTTTTTCTTAACACTGTCATTTAATTTAAAAAAACACGTTAATTAATTCCATGTGTCCGAAGAGCTTTTCTGGATTTACCTTAGTCAGGCACGCGTGAAAATATGGATAGCGTTTCGTACATGGCGTTTGTCAAATTTCGTCATTTATTGTGCTGAGGTTACAGAAAGTTATTGATGAGCCGTTTGAGGACAAGATATTTTCTGATTATGTCTTCATTAATAAAATAAAAGACTCCATATATTCCTCGCACGTTAAAAAACATAGCAACACTTGTTTTGTAAAGTACACATAAGACATGTACAATGCACTTTTTTGTCCCGATCAAGCATACCATTGTTTCCACAATGCAAATCTAAATGTCTCGTCCTTAATACATGTCGTCATAACTTACAGAACCTACATATTGTATTTATTGTGAATGGTAACTTGTTCTGAATATGAAAACGAAATGCGTTTCATATAAAATTAATCTCATGCGCTACTTATTGAGATCCTGCAATGGGATAACATTTAAGACAATTAATATAAAATTTCGTTTTTTTGAAAATGTATTTCTTTATGTGTTCTTTTGTAACATATAACATGGCTCTTTAAATATACATCCCATCACTGTGTTATTGTGCTTTAGTAAATTCTTGTATTTTTGTCTTTCATTTTTACTCATGTGCTTTCTTATATGCATTTTGTGTTTCTTTGTTACTTTTTTTGACAGAGGTTAAGAATATGACACAATGTTGACTGCTTTACCAAATGTTTTGACATTTTAACTATTATATCTATTTCGTTTGTAGTCGTAGTCAATACAATGGAATTTTATGCGACTACCATATAAGTGAGAGATATGAACTATAAAACCATGTAGGTTTATTCCACCATTTTCTACAGAAGAAAATACCTGGACCAAGTCAGGAAAATGACAGTTGTTATCCATTCGTTTGATGTGTTTTAGCTTTTGATTTTTCCAATTGATTAAGGATTTCCGTTTTAACTTTTCCTCAGCCTTCGTTAATTTTGTGATTTTACTCTTTCCAAAAACATCTATAACTTTGATATATGATTCAAAAGATAGACGCAAGTGGACTTTGTAAAACATCTATATCTTCTCTACAGAAGATTGCTTTAAATGTTATTTATATATAAAATTTCTTTTGAAATAATAATTCTCCAAATATATATATATATAGCTTTGACGAATTAACAATGAATAAAAGAGGCTTATTATTATACATTGTTCATAATCAAGCCTAGTGCCGTTTCAAAAAGAAAGGTCAATAAACTTGTTTTCAATTTAAAGTTGTCTGAATGATAAAAATCGGTCAAAAAATTATCTTTTCCCGATACGTCACAGTTTGACCACGCAGAAATATCATTTAATATTAGAAACGTCATTACCTACTCTGCAACTGTAGCTATGCCCTTAACGGAGACGTTAATAGTTGCGTTTATCAATTGAAACTTTATAAATACGAATCAAAATGAGCGGAGACTTGAATGAGGAATGAACGGATACGTCAGATAATGGATGCTTGGTAAATAAACTCCTTGAATTAATAAATAATGAGAAAAGGTTTTTATGATCAAGCGTACAAATGACATGACATTTATAATAGCTGAGATCAAGCCTATCTTGCAAACTAACATATTTACATTATACTCACATCTATAAATTTAACAATAGTTTTAGGCCTAACATTTTCGGATATGGTTGCATTGAATTCTTTTTGCAAAGTATCTGTCAAATTTGCCAATATCGTTACAGGCACTTGATTGCAACGCCTGAAATGCAATATGTGATCGTTATAATTTACAACAATGTAAAGAATAACAAAAGTTAGTAAAGTTACATAATGAATTCGAAATAAAAACAATTTAGATTGATTATTATCTGTAAACTTCTAAATAATCAAAAAAATAATGTGTAAACGCGGAACAACAACAATGTAAATAGCACATAGTTGAGAGGGTGATAGTGCACATTGTGAACCAGAAAAACATTGTCAAATGAGGCTTACCTATCATGTGTTATTTAATTTATTTTACAGAATATTTATTCACTTCATAACTTCTGCTATAACGGCCTCTAAAATTTTAATTACAAAGTAATGGACTATGAGGTCTTGTGCATACGAACTATTCGTGTTTAATATAAGCGCATATTTAAACAAAAGTCTCCGTAAAAGGGGATTTAGTATTTGTCATAGGATGGTGTAAATTACCTCCTTTGCATTAGCCATTAAAAATTTGGCATTTTATCATGTGGTTTAATAATAAAAATAATAAATAATATTACCAAGAACCTATCGCTTGTTTGGATAGATATATATAGAAGTAAGTAGATGTGGTTTGAATACCACTGAGACAACTAACCACCAAACCTTCAAATGACGACGAAAATAAGAGTATAGGTTATAGAATGGTCTTCAACAATGAGGAAAATTCATCAGCTATTAAAGGCCAATTCATGAAAAATGTGAAATAATTCAAACGAGTGATATCATAATTTATACAATTTTTTTTTCGAAAAACAAATATGACAGACCTGACCTATAGATACAACCTGTAAAAAACGAATGTTAGGCTCTTGACTGGGGACAGGGACATAAAAAATGTGGCGAAGTTAAGCTCAACATCCCTTACCTTTCCCATACCATTGTGACACAGCAAACACAAAACAAAAATACTTCAAATAAACGGAATGGTATGGTTAATGTGTCATGTCTCTCCCTATTGTTTTCCTGTTTGTATATAAAAAAATGTTCGTGCGCTGTTTTCGAATCCATATCTTTACTGAAATTGGATAAACGTTTAAAAGTAACCATATTTATTTTAAGACTTATCGATTAAAGACGTTACGCTGTTTCTATTTTCTTTATTCCACTCGTGGGTTTCTGTCTAGCACCTAGATATCGTACCACAGACAAAAATGACGTTGTGATTGGTGTAACCCTTTCGCGAGGTGCCCTCTATGAATCCGTAATGGTTTAGTTAATTTCCTATGGGGTTCATGACGTCACATCTATTGTTAATGGTGACTTCATTTATTGATGTTGTTATCCTTCTTTGTTATATTTGTCTACAAAACTCAGCATGAAAAGTGCCGCATGCAATAATTAAGTTATATGTTTCTCTAATTAAAAGAGTCCTGTCTTTTTGTTTAGGTTTGCTATTTCTTCAATGAAACTTTATCTTGACTATTTCGTTTCACATGATTAAACCGTATATTTACTAATGTATATTGACTAAAACTACCTGCTGCTTTGTTGGACTGGACTATCACAAGCCTCTGCATGAAATGTTATATCATCTGAGATTGGATCGGTGAGGTTTACAACTCCTGTGTTTTTATCAATTCTGAGATTACCGTGATGAAATGGTATTTCATATATAACTAAACCATTAAGGTTAATGTCGTCATCAGTTGCATTTACCTATAAATGACGATCTATGTTTAAATATGTCTATGTATAGCATATAATTGTTATATAGGGTATAATCTGGTTTTTTTCTGATATCAGTGTCCATGGTTAAAAACAATTTTACAGTTCAACTTTGTATTTGTTTGGCTTTATAAATATTTTGATATGAGCGTCACTGATGAGTCTTATGTAAACGAAACGCGCGTCTGGCGTACTAAATTATAATCCTGATAACTTTGATGACTAATTAATCCACAATTGTTAGAATTTTTTATCCACAAAACTTAGAATTTTCTTATCCCAGACATAGATTACCTCAGCCGTATTTGGCACATTTTCGCTAGCCAAAGGTTACGATCCACTCCCGCTCTCTTCACCCTTGGCAGATTGAGCCAACATTTGTGATAACAATGTTGCGCCATCTATCGGAAAATTAAAGTCACGCTCATTATTCTTGACCAAGGGTAGCACTTGCACTTTTCAATTTGGAGGGGAAAATGTGGTAGTGTCTAGATTGTACACACTTGGTAAAGCCGGAAATAAAAATATACTTCATACACAGGAACTTCTATAAGTTGATTTAAAACATTCAAGTTGTCACTAAATATAGTCGTATGTTTAGGGATGTAAAGACTTCTTGCACAATAAACACGTGGCAATTGTTTACAAACACTTTCTACATTTACACGTGATCATATGATATGCGCTTTTTGATTGGATGCAGCGAGTTTCGACTGCAACCAATAATATTCCTTACCTTGTGTCTCCGAAATTTTATCTCAATCGGCCAAGGGTGAAGATAGCGGAAGTGGATTGTAACCCTTGGCTAGCGAAGATGTATTTGGCACAACGTTTAGGAATTTTGGATTTTCAATGCTCTTCAACTTTGTACTTGTTTGGCTTTATACATATTTCGATATGAGCGTCACTGATGAGTCTTATGTTGACGAAACGCGCGTCTGTCGTACTAAATTATAATCCTGGTACCTTTGATAACTATTTTATACAGGAAAATGTCTGTTCGAAGTCAGTTAAATCATATTTTGATTTTTACCATTTGCTTAGGGATTTTCGGTTTCGAATTTTCCTCGGAGTTCTGTATTTTTGTTATTTACTGTATTGGGTTCACACATCGTTGTCAATAAATTAAACTTCATTTATCATATAATACAACTAAATTCTTATTGATTGATTTGCTAACTACATTAATAATTTTTCATATGTTTAATGTTTGTGTTGTCTTTATTGATAAAATAGGATTCACTATATAATAGTTTCAAGTATTTACAATATATATTGGTTTTTTTTAACAGTAATTGTGAACGAATGCAGTTAATAAGATGACTCCTATTGTATTTTTGTTATTCACTATAATGGGTTCAATCGTTGTCAATAAAATCGAATTTGATGAGTCTGTAATACAGTAAGCAGTTAAATAAGCTTTAAACCAGATTTAATCAACCATTTTCCACATAAAAATGCTTGTATCAAGTCATCAGGAATATTAGAGTTGTTACCCATTCGGGAAATGTGTTTGAGCTTTTCATTTTGCAATTTGATAAGGGATTTTTCTCTTTGAATTTTCCTCAGAGTTCTTTTTTTTTTCTTTTTGATATTGTTTTTGATCAGCCTTTAATTGTGAAAATTGTTCATACTAAAGATACTTTTCAATTTTGACTTGTTGATTGTTTATTGACTTTTGACTTTCTGTACCAAGTCAGGAATACACCAGTTGTTATCCATTCGTTTGATGTGTTTGGACTTTTGATTTTGGACTTTCCTTTTTGAATTTTTCTCGGAGTTTTTACTTTTTTTGTGTAGCTTTCAATTTATATATTCAAATTTTGCATATGTGCAGGTGTTTTCTGTTTTTACCAGAACGAAGTGATTATCATTTTGGTGGTACATAACCTTAATTTATCATATGATACAACTAAATTCGTATTGATTGATTTGCTAACTATATTAATAATTTTTATATGTTTAATGTGTGTGTTGTCTTTATTGATAAAATAGGACTCATTATATAATAAATTCAAGTATTTACAATATAGTTTTTTAACAGCAATTGTGGACGAATGCAGTTTATTTGATTAGTCCTATTCTAAAAAAATATATGAATGAAAAATGAATAAATTTAGCTGTTTTGTTCTATAACACCACTGTCCCAGTTTGGTTTATGGTTGATCGGTCTAATACATTTTCAACCACGGCGTATTTTTAGGGTAATTTCCTAGGTCAGAAGCCTGTAGTAGTTCGTCTGTTGTCGTTGGTTCATGTCGGTCGTATACTGTTTTTCGTAAATAACTTGTTGAATATTCGGCCATTAGTTTTTTCTCAAATGAATTATCATGGAATACGTGTTTCTCATTGTTGATAGTAATCACCAGGACCTAGACATCATAATCTAACAGTGACATTTCGAGAATTAGGACAAATGTAATGTCGGTGAAAATAATATATAAAATCAATACTACTTCCAATTACTTGTATTACCTGACCAATCATTCCAGTGCTCTTTCCAGAGAAAGTGTATCCATCTGGCTGTGTAAATATAGGACTGTTGTCGTTTATATCAATTATGTGTATCTGTAATATCATATTACCACCTTCAATACTATTTTTTGCGTCAACCGCTGTCACCTAAAAGTATGACTCTTTTTTTAAATAATATGTCATTTTATTAGATGAATTGTCCATTACTAACTACATAAGTGTACGCAATGAAAATATTAACAAAGAAATGAGCAAAGATAATGTCAAGAAAGAAATATTTGATGAATTTAAATGACACAGAAATAAATGAATTATTAGATGATGAAAGTTATAAATATGTATTGCTTACATAAATGTTAAATTTGGTACATGACACTATAGGGAGATAACTCAGTAAATATCAGCAAGACGTTTCATTGTTAGGAAAAAAAGCCTCTCAGGTATCAACATTAGTGTTTGTCAAACTGCTATATATCAGATGAAAATTGTCCGATAAACTGGTTGTTTCAAATCTTTTAAAATTGTTACATTTTTTTGTCAAAGGGTGAAGGAAAATATTCTGTATAAATGTTAATAAAATTAAACGAGCCAAATTAATATGTGTCAAGGTGTTTGATACTACCTTAAGTTGCATTAGTTCTTTTAAAGTGCACTTTTTGTTCACATTGCACTGCAAAAAAAAGCTAACACGATTGTGAACGTCGACTTTAAGAGATACCTATCTATATATAATTATGTTCTGGAATGGATACATAAATAGAAAACCTAGATTGACAAAAAAAAAAAGACAACGGGTATTTAATTCTAAAGTCTATTGGTAATAAAGACAACATAATTTCAAAACTACGATAACAAGTGAGAATTATAAGATTGTCTGATTTGTTACATGAATTATGATTTAGATACATACTGTAACATTGATAACATCTCCAAGTGTTTCACGATCAAGTTGTTTAGAACTGTTGACTCTGATTTCCCCATAACCATCTTCATTAGTCGCAACAGAAAATATGTCCGATAATTCTTTTAACAGATATTCAGTCTTGTCAAAAGGTTTCTGTTATATAAAATGTCAATCTACGTAATTTTTTTACATTATTATCTATTGTAAAAAGGAATTGTTTTATTTTTACATTCTCTTAATAAAAAAGTAATCTAATTATTTAACAGGTGAATCATACAAAATTAACACAATACGCTTTGAACAATGCATTTGAAAATAGGTAAATATTTTTGGATAATTCATTTGCATTATATTAGTATATTACATGTGTTAAGGCTTAAATGCGTGATGCATTTTTTCGAATCTGTATTTAAAAACTATTCATATATAAACGTGGTTTGGCTGTTGTTTGCTTCACTTTGCATTTGAGTATACATATTTTTTTCAATAAGAAGGTTTGAACATCCATAACAATTGTAATGTGTCACGCGAAAAATAACAACATGTTTTACTTTGGTGGACCGTAGGGGAAAACAAGTGAGACCAAATACACAAAAAAATGATTTTTACCAAATAAATTCTTCATATCGTTAATAATGACAGTTTTTAAATTTCATTGATTTTTTTTTATATAAAATTCAAATAATATAGAAGATTTCTGTGCAATAAAATTTTTGGTCTTCATAATTGACGCAAGTTAACATCTATAAATTAACTTACCGAATCGTTATCAGTAGCAGATAGTTTACACAGAAACGTTCCAGACGATGCATGCTCATCGATATACACTTCTTCATAATCATCTTCGAAAAACGGAAGATTATCATTAATGTCTTTCACTTTAATTAGAAGACTAGCTGTAGCACTTCTTGAGGGATTGTTGTCTTGTTGTACCTTCAGTTCGAAAGACATTTGGACAAGGATTAGTATTATGTACAAACATTTAATGTGTCAACATAACAATGATATTCGAACACAATTTCCTTGATTTATTTTCGGGAAAGTTTTGATTCAGAGTGTCATTTATTTACATCATTAGTATATATGGTTGAACCTATATTGAATAACCGTTACCGTGGTTTGATGATTGATAATTTATATGTAATATAATGTGTTTTGTTTACCGTTAAAGTGTTGTATACTTGTGATCTGTAAAACAGAAGCAAATAATACGAATTTGGCTGATTTATATTTAAACAAATGATCTTTCCCGATGATTGTGTATTGTATGATTTCAAATAACCGGTTATGACTAAACAACGTGTATTTGATTTGATCTGTTAACAGAAGTCAGTTGTCGCACTCAATGGTAAAGAAGGATATTCTTACAATGTATAAAGGATTTTCTATGATTGTCCCTCTGCATTTATCTCCTTCCCTTTACTTTTGGAATACAAAAAAAGGAATGCATGTTCTATTTCATTTCGAAGATGTTTAGCAAAGAAAAGATAAACTCCCATGTATTTCAGTAAGATTTACCTTTGATGTCGTACTCGTGGTTATTGTAATACCGAATATATATTTTTGAAATTTGAAAATCAATTACATCATGAGAACAGTTGACAATACCTTCATTGAGTTATATATTTGTTTGTTTTTGTGGTAAAAATATGCTTATTATTCAAGAGTATTTAAACATTTGCATTTAGAACTAAAGATATACCTTAAGTATAAGGTTATATTCAGAATGTTTTTCTCTATCAAGTGGTTGGAGGACTTTTATGCTTCCATCAACTTTATTGATATCAAAGTATGCTTTGTCATAACTTCCATCTGTCAATGAATAAATGAACACATTTAATTAAGGTAGCACTACAGTCAGAATTTTCTGACTCCAATCAACAGTCTTTAAAGAATTAATTTCTCTAAAACTACTCAATGGATTTTTAAAATCTTTAACTCATTTTAAAGCTGAAATATAACTCTTTCTTAATTTATTAAAAAAATTATTTTTAGATTGAATAATCTCAAAATGTATCTCATTAATTGCCAAAAAAATGGTCTTCCAACTTGGATCAAAATGGCACGTTCATGTCAAATGGTAGTAAAAATTTGTTTTCATCCCATTAATCAACCATATAAAATCAACAAAACCGTGTCTCAGATTTTTGATATATGCCTCCAACTCTCATTTCACCTTTCTTCTTTGGAGACCTATAAATTCATTTAGAGGAATATTATCCAAAAACTAGGACACGGTATTGTAGAAAAATACACCCTTTAATCATGTATGTCAAAGTCAAGACAAAGGGGGTACCCATAAAGTTTCTATTTTCATTTTTTCATTACAATTCTCATGAAAAATTGTTCTGAGAAATGACCTGAAAACTGAATTTCCCCCTTGGAACCATACAAAGTAAGTATAAATACAAAAATTCCACTGGGAACACCCCAGGAGTGTTCTGATACCATTACTATATCAATAGAACCACACACTTTGTGTCTTTGATGCTCTAATACTGTAAATTTGCATTATATGTGAACTGTCCAACACTAACTGGGCATTTGGCGGGAGTTTGACGTCACAGATTTCACCAACATCTTTAATGTAGTAACTAAATATAGACAAAGCTCCACCTCTTTCCAGACAGTCTAAGATAAGAGAATAACATGATTGACCAGCTGCATATAATCAATGTTTAACATCTGTATTCTTTATAGAGGGTGGTACAGGGTTATTTTCGTGCAACGTGATCGCCGTTTTTTATTTCACGTACAACGTGTTTAACTTTTTTATTTCACGTTCAGTCGTGCAAGACAGTACCTCGTTCAACGTGTTCTGCTTATTGAGTTTTACGTGCATCGTGATTTTCAAATGCTTATTTTGCGTGATCGGTATTTTAAATAAAATTCAAACACTTTGCAGGGATCGTCAAGAAAGACTTTTTTAAAAGCCGTCAACCATTTATAACATAAATGTGTATACTAAATCGGGAATGTCAAGTAAAGCAGAGAGTCCATATATACAGAAGACAGTGACTCAGTCACACATGGTTTACATCAAAGTCTTTTTTTTTCGTGCAACGTTCATGACAGAAATTATTTCACGTTCAACGTGAAATTATATCTCATTTTACTTTTTTGTCGTGCAAGCACCCCCTTTTTACCATCCTCTTTATATTTAGAGAATAATTTTCATTTGAATTTTAAACAAGAAGTAAATTATGTCTGAAATAAGCTAGAACATTAAGAGAGTGCACAAAACATGTTCATAAAAATATCAAGAGTTAGACCATCCTCTTCTTGAAAATACACTTGTCCTCAGATTTTGTTTAATTCAATGGAACTGAAAAATTAAACATCAACTGAAAATTAGTTAAAATGCATAAAACTATTCAAATGAAGAAGACCAAGGGAATAAAAATTATACAGGCAGTCAGAGGCTTTTAATACTTTCCCATTCTTTTCCATAGTATTTTTTTTCCATTTTTTTATAGATTTTTTTCTATTTCTCTGTTCACTTCCCTGTTATAAAATTTTTTGTTGTTGCAAAACAATGAGATAAGACTACAATATTTATCTTGTGGTCAGGGATTAACAGCTGACACTGGCTTTAACAGATGATTGACATATTAGCCCCTCCCAAATGCCTATATATTTAGATTAATTACCATGTGCTTTTATTTACATAATTCAATTATCAATTTACTCCCTGTTGCGATATGATAATGACTTTGGGACTTTTACAAACTGTGCAGAATAGTACTAACTTCAAAATTATGTGATAAAAAAAATATCTTCAAAAAATCATTGTTAGACTGTAGTGCTACCTTAAACAAGAAATAATTGTAACAGGATGTTGCTACGAAGTCTCCCAAACAAAGCTCCCATATTAATTTGATGTGTTTTATTGTTCAATACAAGAATATACATGGTTTAGAGGTGGGGATATGGACCGTTTACAAGTTTTCAAACACGAGGGGGTGGAGTGACCCCCTAGGGGCTTCCCTTTTATTTCTTTTCATTAATTTTATTGTCCCCTTCAAGAATATATATAGTTAAGGAGTGGGGATCTGGACCGTTTACAAGATAATAGCACATTCTAAAATTAAATGGGGTGGGGGTGACCCCCAGGGACTTCCCTTTAATTTCATTCGATTTGTTTTATTGTCCCCTTCAAGAATATATATGGTTTAGGTATGGGGAGCTGGACCGTTTACAAGATAATAACACATTCTCAAATTGCACAGGGTGGGCGCGACCCCAAAGGACCTCCCTTTTTACTTCGTTAAACCGTTTACAAGATAAAAACATATTCTCAAATTTAAGGGAGGGGGATGACCCGCCAGGGTTCATGTGATTTGTTATATGGTCATTTTATCATTTCCGAAAATTGTGTGTGTTTATCACTTAAAGTTTTCAAGTTATATTAATTTGAAATTTTTCGAAATATAAAATCCCATAGGGTTATTTTGTAAACCCTTCCTTTCTTTAGGCCCCCAAAATACCCCTTAATAGACCCCAATACACAAACCAACGATTGATGGCTCACCTTGACCTTTTAGTCTAACATTGTATGAAACCTTAAGTAAATCTGACGAGTAGTTTTGAAGAAACGCTGCGGACAAGTTCATTTTTTTAAAGTGGTGGAAGAAAAAGAAAAAGAAAAGAAAAAAGAAAAAGAAAGGAAAAAGAATAATAATAAAAATAATAAGAATTGAGCAAAAACAATAAGTCTCCAAACTTTGTTTCGGAGACTTAAAAAGCCTGGTATAACTGATAAGCTTGAATTCAAAAACATAGAAAATGCAATTATTGCAAACAAACAAAAGTCTGCATTGCAGATATTAAAACCATATTGGTGGTATATTGCATGTCATATTTATACAAGATAACATTGATATTGTATAAATAATTATATCAAACGTGTATTTTACGAAGAAGACACTCCCGACTTGTTTGAAGCGTTTTGAAAGTTGTGAATATATGAATGGAGGAAAAAAAATGCGCATAAATAGAATTAGGAACGAAAACAGGAATTTGTCAAAGAGACAAAAACCCAAACATTTATATATTTGATGTGAAATCTCAAATATGTAGAATAAGATGATTTCAAGGCTCTGTTAATAGAAATATTTACACTAAATCTTCTAATACTTTCATCACCCACCAATAGAAACTATGCAAATTGTTCTCTTAACTCACGTTCAGATATATTGGTGATGATCTTTTAAGAAATAATCCACACATTGACGAGTGCATTCATCTTATATAAACAAACCATAAAACTTAAATCTGATGACTATCTTGAAAACTTATAACATAGAAGCAATATATGCCATGCCCTGTCTTTTTTGTTTAAAAGGAGTTTTTTTTTAATCTATTTTCGATTAAGTTCAAAATAATTAGAGATTTTTTTTTGTTGTCTTAGCTCTGTAAATATCAAATAGAGATTTACGAGATTTGAACACCAGTGGACTGTTTTTGCCTTATACTTGACATGTAAAGTAAAGTACTTTAACAGCCACATTTTTTTCCAACGACGATATGAAAATTTTATTTTTTATTTTTTATCACATTTCTGAACACCTCCATTACATGTTTTGCTGTGCAACACATGTTAACGTTTTTGTTTATATACAAGCATACACATTTCAAATGGCTCCTAAAGTGATTAACCGTAGATTTATAAGGAAACAGCAACTAAACTTATAAATTCCAATGATATCTTGATAGATTCTGTTTCTCTCTTGTACTATTCACTTTAAACGTTAAACTTACCTTGGAAGTAAAAGGACAAATTTTGTCGACCATCTCCAGAGTCCTTGTCATGTGCACTGACTTTTGGATTTGTTAGTTGCCAGTCAGTGTTATTTGTCTGATGAACAAAAAGTCATTTGTTTTGAGTAAATGCAAAACAACTATGAAATTATTAATTATACAAGTTTGAATTAGACTTTAAAAAAAAAAATTGCCATACTGAATATTTTCATCCAACCTGAAGACTGTGAATTGTATACGTCTTTTTATTTATTTCAAGATTAAACAATTGAAGCCGAAATGTTTTTAAACGCACTGATGTCTGCTTCCTATTTGAAATATTATTAGTAATTTACTACTTAATAAGCCAATGACCAAACATTCCAAACATCGTGTAATATGTGCTAATCTTAACATCAAATGCATTCGTTAAGAATATTAAAGATGAAGTAATCAAAGATAATTATTACTTACATTTTCAAAAATCTCGTATTTATAGCTGCTGTTATCAAAGACCGGGTCCATATCATCTACGTCTATCACATTAACAATCAATTTTGTAGATGCGTTTCGAATGTCATCCTATAGATTGATTAATGTATCTTTTAGATTTAAATGTTACTCTTGTGTTTTCTTTAACGACATAAAAGACAACACAAAAACATGTACAAAGAAAATAACTCAAATGTGTATTTTAACAGGGGGAGGTGCATAACAAATGAAAAATCTAAGTCAGATTTTATCAAACGGCCGATGGAAAAGAACCGTCTTGTTGCATGCCTTTTCCGAAAACAATGGTGGGATTAGCTTGGTTGCAAAGGTAGCTGAACCTCCAACTTGTATGCCAGTAGTGACAAATCAATAAACTATCGTAACACGAATCCTCGAAATTACCACCAATAAACTCAAACTTCTTCAACATGTCAACATATGTAAATCCTTATTAAAAAACTTATTTCTGACAGTGAACCATTTAGAAAAGCGTTTACAATAGAAAAAAAAAACATGACTGAGAGGAATATCGTTGTACGCTTATTTGGCCCTGTATATTCACCGAAAATTTTTAAACCATTGTACTTGTTAGATCATTGATAATAACATATATAACATATATGTGAATAAACATTTAAGTAAGGTCTCTTTTGTTAATATATCTTCCATATAAAAAATACACCAACAGAGAATCTCAATATATAGAAATTTGTGAAAAATGCCAATCAAATACAGCATTATTACATAAAATCCTATTGATAAAATGATACGTTGCATCAAATTATCGTATATATATATAGTGTACACGTCGTCTTGGAATTTATCTAACAATTCAAAGTTAATGCTTATTAGTACATTTGTATGCAATCAAAACTTATTTCCCACTCAGTTTTTCTTCAACTTCAAATATATTATTATATTTTAGAATTGTAGTAATACCAAACAACAAAAACTTTATTTAAATAGCATACTTTGAATATGAATAACTGAAAATTAGTTATATATTTCCTCTCCTTTTATTTTAATATAGTAAACGTTTGAATAAATGTATAAAGTTTTGTTACTTACCGAATTAAACTATTTACTTGGTGTGTAATAACATAAGCAGCACGGTGGGTGCCACATATAGAGCAGAATATGTTTACCCTTTCGGAGAACCTGCGATTATTCCCAGTTTTTGGTGGGGTCCGTGTTGCCCAGTCTTTAGTGTTCTTTGTTGTTTCTAGTGTACTTTTATTTGTCAGTTTGTCTTTTTGTTTTAGCCATGATGTTGTCAATTTATTTTCGATCTGTGAGTTTGACTGTACATATCCCTCTGGTATCTTTCGCTCTCTCTTTTTCTCGATATAATAACCATATTATCATTATTAAAGTAAATAACCATATTGCTACAATTAAGATGAAATAAAAATGTTTTTAATATAATAGGTGAATATAACTTAGATTTATCCCACGACCAACTTGATACTATCGAAAACCAGGCTCAGAAATCTCAATAAAACTTAGTCTATAGAAATCAGTTATTATTGATCATTATAGTTTTACCGTAAATTCAATCTGTATCGTATATGTAGTCTTCCCTGAATCATAGTCCAGCTGAATTCCTTTTTTGAGTTCAACATGTTTGTCAAAAAATTCAAATGGACCTGAATCATTGTTCTTGAATAGAAAATAGACATGTTGAGCATAAACTTAATCATCTTGTTCATGTTTCGAGAAGATAACTTGCAAGATATCATATGCAAATAGAACTTAATGAATGACTCTTTGGAATAGTTTTGAAGTTTGATATCTGATTTTTTTATAACTGTTACCTATATAAATGTAACAATTTCAATCCCTTGATAACTTGAACAAAATAACGTCATATGCTTGACAAATTATTTGTAAAACAAAACACAAGTGAGGTAAGATGAAATATTTTACTTTCACAGTCTATATGAAAGAGGTGATGCCAGTACGTAGAACTTGTCCATTGTCTTTATAGTGATTGATATGATTTATCCATTGTTTTTTAAATTGCCGATTTTTTATTCGTCTGCACGAGAGGGTGACATTAAAACAAATATTTGCCGCTCAGCAATGGTAATGATTAAATTGTCTAAAGTATCTTTAAATCAACATCTTACGTTTACATTTTTATATACAAGATATTTAAAAGAATATTCTTCATTGCTATGCCAAACATTCTAGGGCCCCTTGCAACAATTAACACAGACAAGTAACAAATCGAGGGCCACAACTCCGTTACATTAACATAGACATTTTTTATAATTGAGTCTCTGCATATAAAATTAGCACTAGTTGACTTTAATTTGTATAAGCGAGTTGATCTTATTGGAGTCGAAAGTGGTTGTTTGAAATATTTGCTTGTATACCAGTACTTAAAAAGAGTATATAACCTTTATACGAAAACGACCATTGTTGATACTTGGATAGCAATCTGTCTGATTTAGTTCATTGGAAAAATCGAAAACTGATTGTGGTGAGGTATTCTGAAATGAAGATTATATACTAACGAGCTGTGTCCTCCTACTGACGACAAATTAAGTAAATATTCTGACAAGTTTGTGACATCAAAAACCCTGGTGCAATAATTTTTCAGTAATACATACATTTTTGTTGTTAAAGTCATAGTACTTTGTTACGTACACGAATGAATCGAAGAACCTGAGTTATTTATAAACACCATACGAACGTTAAAAGGAAGCGTTACTATCTGAACATAGATCATTACCAAAAAAAGTCTTTAAACGTAAATTTGGTATTTTGCGTCCCGTTAAGGATATTTATTTCAACATTCAGGATAGGCAATGTGCATTGTTATTTATTATAGCTTTATCTTAAGTCAGTTCGGAATGATGATTCTCTTTAGTGTACAAACTTAAGTCGTTCACAAACCAAAAGTTGTATGATAAAATTAAACAAACTATTAAAACAAAACATTTACATTACTAAAAAAATACTCATGCTTACCTCAATAACACTAGTTGAAAACTCCTCTTTATTGAAAAACAATGAACCAGTCAGTATAAAATCTCTTTCCAAAATCAAATGGTATGAAATCTTTAAAAATAAAAATGTTTCTGAATTATTTCTTTATACCTGCTGTATTTACAATTTATCTTTAACGAAACTAAACTTCTAGAATTACGATAAATGGCCTAATCTTATTACTGCCATTTATTTTCTGTAAATTCTTATTATCAAGGTAAAAAGCATAAGATTTTTGTATAATGACAAAAGACTGAAATGTAACCCATAAAATATTTTGTAGCAGTGGCGAAATTTTAAAGGTCAAAATCTCTATTTTTCAACCATTTGTTTTCAATTTCAAGGTTTCTTAAATGTTTACCTAGAGTCAATCTTCATGAAAATTGGGTATGTCCTGTCTTGTCCACGTTACGCTTTTCTACATTCATTTATCAACCAAATTGAATGTTTCAAGTCTTGTAAGAGAGTATTACTAAAAAGTAATTTATGGTTTTCTGGCAATCTTACATAAATATACCCTGCTATAAGCCCGCGATCTTGGCCCAAAATTGTTAAAATATAAATTACTATTTCGTCAATAATATCATTTCTGTAAGACAATGACAATCAAAACCAAGGAGTAAACAAAGACTCACAAAGGACATTTACATCAACATTTATAAATAATAATAAGAAACCACACGGACTCCACTAAAAACTGGGAGTGAAATCAGGTGCTCCGAAGGGTAAGCACTCCTGCATCGTGTACGACACCCGTCGTATTATTTCTTTCTTTAGTTCGGTAAAGATGGAAGGTAATTATGACGGAGGAAGAACATCATGTATGGTTTCTGTCACACGTTTGTCATGATGGCCAATCAGATCATGTAGGCAGCCGTAAAATTTCTTGAGTGATGGCCTTAATTTGATTGATTCATAGCCCTGTCTTAACAGCTTTTGAAAAATCAACGTACTTTGAGCAAGCTCTAGAGTAGCGTTTCAATTGAGACACATATACTCCATATGCTGGTGCCACTGGGATGTTGCTACACAGAAATGGAAAGTTGACTATAGGAAAATTAAAATCATCCCGTTTTTCATAAATTTTGGTATTCAACCTATCATCAGTATTAATTTCGAAAAAAGGTCTAAATTTGAAGCAGATTTATCTGTAAATTTGGTTGTTCGTTAAAGCGAACAATGACATCAAAAGCAATACTTTTGTCAAAGTAGGACTACTTTCATATACGTTCGAAAATTGGAGAGGATTATTTGCTAGTAAATCTAAAGAATACGAGATGGTTGCCGTTATGACTATGAGATACCGAAAACGATTTTTGAGAGATTTGTATTCACTGCATTCTTTTTTACAGGTATTATTACTCAAACTGAAAAAAAAAAAACAAGAGCAAAAAGGGGTTCTTAATTTGGGCAAAGGAATTGATAAGTCGAATTCATATTAATTAAGATAAACGATTGGTTTTAATTTTTAATTAGCAGTTACACAAGTTACATTTTACAATCTTTGATACTGAAATAACTTACTTTCTTTTCTCTTATCCTTATAAAAAAATCATTTTAAACGTATGATTACCGACAATTGCATTACTAAATAGATGATTGACTAAGTCAAACGTTTATAATAGTTATCAAAGGTTCCAGGATTATAATTTACAACTCAAGACGCGCGTTTCGTCTACAAACAAATAGATAGTTGAGGAGCATTAAGGATTCAAAATTCCAAAAAGTTGTGCCAAATACGGCTAACTTTTACGAGCATTTCTGAGAATCCGAAATGTGTAATCGAATCTTTCATAGGAACTCGTAGGGAACTGGATTCATCTAATGTCGATAGGAAAAGTATATAATTTTGAAATCCTTGCCAGTTTTTTTATTTTAATATTCAATCTGGTAACTATAGCGGTTTGGTTCATCCGATAAGCAACTGATACATTTGTGTACCAATATGACAGTTTACACGACCCGACCATCTTAAATCCTCGAAAAGATCCATTTCGGTCGGGCAATGCAAAGATGAATAGCGAATTTCCTCGGACAAACAAATCTTCATATATATACCTAAAACATGCAATGGAAATTATTGTTTACTGTTCCCTGTTGTTAAGAGACATGTGGTACTTCAGTTTGTAAGTGAAAAAAAAATGATCAATTTTTGAATTTATATCCAGTTGCTGAACATCACATGCTGTACAATGGCTCTCAATTGCACAACAGTAAAGATAAAATTCTTTAAATGGTGTTCTCAATATCACAAAATATCGTTTTAAAACCTTTAATTGCAAAATTCAATTAAGTACAGTAAATTTATAGCATTAGATATATTCGTAAGGAAAAAAGTTTGCAAAATACCCGTATGCTTACACAATATTTTACAATGTATGAATTTTCTTGAGTATTTCGACAGGTATCTTCTTTATAGTAGTATAATGTTTGTTACATTGTTCCCAAAGGCACTTGTCGCAGAATTTTCCTCTTATATACCTTAATATATTAAGGTACACAGCCATAAGAGGTTTTGTTTCTGAGACAAGTGCCTGTGATTGTACCCGGTCACGTAAGAGCACCCAAAACTATTAAAATGACACTTATAACTCGTGGGCTTTATTATTCATTTTTTTAGGGTGGGGGGGGGGGGTTTGAGAGAGGGTAACAGTTTTCCCATAAGTTAGCTATGCATTGAAAACTTAAAACAGTTCTTCTTACCCCTTAACTGGGCTGAACGTGAGCTTCATATTACTTCTGCGTGTCGCTCTTACATGACCTCGTACAAGGATGTCCAACCACAGAGAAGGTAATATCTCGTAAAAACTTAAAATTCCGGAGTCAACATTCGGTGTCATGAAAATAGTATATTGCGCTTTATTAAGTAAAGATAACCGTTTATTATTATTACTGATTTTTGGTGTATGAAAACCAATAAACAGAAACATGTAGGAGTACTCTTTGTATTTTTTTCAAAATATCTACGCAAATATTTTGACAAACAAATGTCGAAACGAAACACCTACCGTTGAACACTGGACATTGCAGAGAAATGACTTGCTATTCTAAAAAAGAAGTATATCAAATAATCAATCTACCAAAGTCGACATATTTTATCTTAATATTTCAAGCCCTAAACAGAAAATATATGTGGTATTTTATTAAATTTTCACATTAATACAAAATTAAATATAATCATGTGTAACAATATCGATGAAAATACAACTGTTACAATATAACAAAACGTAACCTATTATGATTGTATTCTTACAAAAAAAAGAAGGGAAAAACATCAACAGAACAACCAAAGTCTTTGGTAGAAAACAACATAAATGCCCATGAAAAGAACAAGGAATAACAAGCAACACAGTGCAAACCACTAAACACATACAATTTTTTCGCAGTCCAGTGGCAAAATCAAAATTCAATCCAAAAAGCGCCACAACTTTTTTTCTCCTATGCCACATTTGCGCCACCTGTTTTAAAATGAAATAGTATCATGTGCGCGAAAAATTAAGTAAACAATTGCGCCAATTACAAAAAAAAGACTTTCCTCCTCCATTATCCGGGCATGGGACATGCTATTTATATGGCGGAGATAAAGTCATTTGAAGTCATTTTAAAATATCTAATACTATAAAACATAAACTATGTACAGTCAGACAACATATAAATAACATTAAAGGCGGGTATTGAAAACATCACTTTAGTTTAATGTTAATCTTATTAGTTAAACTCATTTTCACCAAGAGTAACACATGATACTTTATAAGTCAAAATAATAATAAATATACATTAATAATTAATATTTATGATAATTGTGTGTACATGTTAATTGGCGCAAATGAGTTCCAAATATTGGCACAATTGATACATTTGATAAAAAAAAAATGGCGCAATTGGTTCCCCTGAAAAACAGTATTTGGCGCAAATGGACTCCTGCCGTCCAAATTAGGTTGAAAATCACCACAATAAAGTATCCCGTTACTTAAAACCTAAAACAAATAAAAGCGCAAAATGGAAAGCATTATAACCGCATCTGACGTAGTTTAGGCGAGACATCAAGTTTAGTTTCAAGAACACCGCCTAACCAGGAACTGATTTTATTTGTCATTAGCAGCACAACAATTTCAACTGTTGGTCTTTTTTGGAGCGCCTACGATTTAATAATGGCTTCTAGTTGCTTTATCCTTTTGTTTTAGTTCACTTCATCTAAAAGGCCAATATGGTTTATTGTGAATGTCCACTGCTTATTATTTATCTCGTAAAGAATATTATAGATACTTGTCAAATGCAAAATTACGAAAATAATCTCTTTGTTTCAATGTTATATTTAACATGGCCATTAAAGTGCGAGGTTTGGCATGCCAAAAACCAGGTTCAACCCACCATTTGTTTCTCTTTAAAAATGTCCTGTACCAAGTCAGGAAGATGGCCATTGTTATAATATTGTTCGTTTCTGTATGTGGTACATTTTGACGTTGCTTCGTCTGTTTTCTCTTATTTTTGAGTGTAAATTCACATTGCGATAAGATATGTCACGGTACTTGTCTATCCCAAATTCATGCATTTGGTTTTGATGTTATATTTGTTATTCTCGTGGGATTTTGTCTGATGCTTGGTCCGTTTCTGTGTGTGTTACATTTCAGTGTTGTGTCGTTCTCCTCTTATATTTAAAGCGTTTCCCTAAGTTTTAGTTTGTTACCCAAATTTTGTTTTTTGTCCATGGATTTATGAGTTTTGAACAGCGGTATACTACTGTTGCCTTTATTTGCATACTTTCATTAAGACGACAATCCTGTTTTCATTAAGTACACAATATCATTTTTGCTATTACTTTTAGTAATCCTCTTACCCTAAAACATGCACTTATATTGCAATAACAAACAATTAATTAAATTTGAAGTCATAGTACGAGCATTAACAAAACTTACACAGTCATCCATTAGGTTCCTGTTGAGCAATACTTTATTTCCAGAAAATTTAAAAGTATTCAAACAGACTCTAGATTCTTCTTTGATTTTGAGAGAGCCGTTCAGCAAATCTGAATACTCGTAAACCGGATAACCTGAAGTTTTAGATAGATTGTATCATTTAAAAATTTGGTGCATCTAGCAATTGATTCCAAAAGTGATCTGTTTCTAGTTCTTCATGGTTGAAAACGAAATTAGAATACCGTAACCCGAAAAGCTTGATGAAGCAGCAGTTCTTATATTGAAATTACACTTGACTGGACTTCATTTAATTCAATTGTGTCATACAGCTCGCATTTAAATATTCAAAATCTAGGACTGCTGTGTGTCACTGTCGTTCATTAATCATTCCGTTTTTTTTAATTAATTTTAACAATTAAAATCGTGACTACTCATTCATATAACCATTTAACAACTTCCTCTCGCACACATCCGTGTATTCACATAAAAACTCATCGGAGGTACGCATTTTTGCGCCTGTCCCAAGTCAGGAGCCTCTGGCCTTTGTTAGTCTTGTATTATTTTAACTTTTAGTTTCTTGTGTACAATTTAGAGTATAGTATGGCATTCATTATCACTGAACTAGTATATATTTGTTAAGGGACTAGCTGAAGAACACCTCCGGGTGCGGGATTTTTTTTGCATTGAAGATTTTTTGGTGACCTTCTGCTGATGTCTGCTCTATGGTCGGGTTTTGTCTCTTTGGCACATTCCCTATTTCCATTCTCAATTTTATACAATTGGTACAACCACACATGCTTTATAAATGCTTACAACAGAATAGTTATAAGAACGTTCAAAAAGTTTAGATCATGAACTTACCCAATGTTACATTATCACTAAATCTAGTAGATATTCCTTTAAATAAAGTTCCGTTATAACAATATTCATCTGCAAAACAATTAGATAATATTAGTAAATTTCTATTTCAAGTGTTTTTTTAGTTTCTGTATGCGTAAAAATCAAAACAGCAACATAAGCAATTTTTGTTTAAATCGACAATCCAGAACTCGAAAATACATTTAATTTAAATTAGACTATGATCTAGAAGGGATTTAAAGGGGCAATGGGTACAAGATATATAAAAATATATAAAGTAAGATTTTTTTTGTTCAGGCAATAATGAAAGTGAAATAGTGAACTAATAACTCGCTTTTAGCAGCCTAAATGGTTCAATTTTGACAAATTAAACGAAGAAACATTGATAATTACTCATTCAATTGCAAGTGAATTAATCGACCTCATTAAAGCCGTATTCATGTGCACATCAATTTAACCCGTTGCTAGAGATTGACAACAAATGCATTGTACGAGTACTGGTTATTTGAAGAAAAAGAATGTCAACAATGAAAGTGAAACTGCGGTAAATCATTTTATTACTGATTCGATCCATATAAAATCATTCTTATACGGTTAAAAACAATGAGAACAGATATTTTTAATCTACAAAATAAACTCAAACAGACCTAAACAAATCCAATCGCTCGTGTTGGTTTAATCTTTTCATATTTTTATTCATGTTTACATCGCTTATATGGTCATTTGAGATCAAATCGATAGTTAATTAGATGGCGTCTGGACTAAAATACACACGAAAAGAACCTACATATTATCTACCCCATGCTCTGTAAACTGTTTATTTTAGACTTTTTGTTAGTTTGGATAAATGTTTTACATTATTATAAATCAAATATGAGAATTGGAGTCAAATCAGTGACCATGAATTTGACAGCTAGTGCCCCATTGATATATATGGCTCAAATATTTGAATAGATATAAGATCTTTAAAAAAATCTAAGATTTTAAATCTAAAATAATTATAGTATTTTTCCGAACCACAATTTAAGAAATGATTTTAGTGCATAACGTTTGAAGTCTGTAAAACGGTTTATTCATTGAATGCCAACATCCTTTGTTCTACCGAAAATTTGATTATGGACTTTCCAAATTGATTTTCCTCTGAGTTCAGTATTTTTTTGATTTTACTTTTTACCTGTAAAATTATGTTGGCATTCAAGGAATAGGTGCAAGTAGTTATCACAACAAAAGTGCATGCTTATCAAAACCATCATACTAATTAAAGAAGTAGGTAAATCTAGTTCATGTTTGTTAAATAGTTAAAAATCATATTTTGCTGCTCGTGCTTGAACAAATATGGATTCTCTTAAAATGAAACTTTCAAAAGTGTTGCATCACAAAGTCAGGACTGTCAGGATTTCAGTTTGCAAAAATTCTGCAATAGACTCTTTGGACTTTGAAGTTGTTTTTTTAATTTATCTGTAGTTGTGTATGCTGTAATATCCTACCTTATTACTGATTAAATTTCTTGAAACTTTGTATATGTGTTAGATTACTATTTTGTTTATTTCAGTTTGTTCAGGATATTTTTCTTGGTTATACAATTACACCCTTTTTTTAAAACTATTTTAAGTGATTCCTAAAAAAACATTGTTTAGTTGTTTGTCATATTCGCAACTCATCTGAATTCTTTTTACCATATGTCATGCAATTTCTTAAATCTTTTTTAGAGTTTCCTGCTTACAAGTTATCAAATTAATTTAACTATTTTTTTAATTTCATCAATTGTACAACTGAAATCTTCATATAGTTTATATAAACTAATAAAATATTTAAATTGATATGGAACTAAACAAATCTCTTATATATATAGTAATTAGGTTTGAAATAATTGTATTAAACTAAGATTTCTTTATTTTTTTAATATGTCTTATGTTATTAACATATATTCATTACAAACATATTTTTTTGAAAGAAAGTAATAAAACGTTTTAATTTTCTTTATTTCTTTAAAATTCATAATAATTTTACCCCTAAAATCTTCTATTTTTCCTTATGAGAAAGGGATAGAATGTTGCATTTCTTTAAAGTTCATTAATTGTTTTTAACAGTTAAATAATTATAAAAACACCTTTTGTTATTGTATAAACATCTATTTAAATATTTTTGTTGGCATTCAAGGAAATGGTACCATATAAAATGTTGGCATTCAAGGACGACACCTGTAAAACGGATCTCCTTTCCAAATTTGTTCTGTGGTTATCATGAACTGTAAATTTTCCTTTTACTTTAAATCTTTCGGTAAAAATAAAAATCACAATTTTATATAAATTAGTCAGAAAAAGAATACTTACTACAAGCTGCAATTTGAAATCCACAAACAAACCACCACAGTATGAAACAGTTACGTCGAGATGAAACTGTTCTTGGTCTCTAGAAAAGAAAAAGATGTAAAAAAACAACAACAAACTAATCAATGGTATAATATCATGTACTTTTACAAACTGTGACTTGAATGGAGAATTGTCTCATTGACACTTATTCTATAGCTACTATATTTATTATAATTTTGCACGCCCAATGCATGTTTTGTCTACAAAAGATTCATAAATGATGCTCGAATAAGAACAAGTTGACAAGAACATTGACGATTGAAAATGGTAAAAGTGACGTTCAGTTTTGAAAATGGATATAAAATATAACGAATTTATATCTGGTACACGTGATAGAATTAAACATGAAAAGTACTACAAAAATTCTGTAAATAGATCTACCATGGTATCTTAGGCAAAATCTATTGTTGGTTGAAAAATCTATTTTTAGTCATGTCATGTGTGTTCATTTTTAGGCGAAAAAATCAATTGTTCAAGAACCAAGTGTGCTCATGTCTTATGAAATCATAAAATTTTAAAAAGATGAAACCAGGGACCATACAATTCCGTTTGGGTCTGTGGTAGTCAAAATAGTCACGTGATCGAAACAAACGTAATACATTTTCGTTCTACGGATTGAGGATTTTGCTATCTTTAATTACGTCTGTCTGGATTTCTCACATTTTGTCAACATAACGGAACTTCAGTTAATATATCTTAATAGAACACTTTCAAAGAATGTTCTTTATAAACATTTTTTTCTTCAATAGTGTGCGCCTTTATGACGTCATTTACCAGAAAGCGGGGATCGCCTGTATCCTTGAACCATGAAAATTTCATTAAGCGTCTTTTTGATCATCATTATGCAGGATAAACTATATAAATAATGTTTGTTCCGTAGGTACTTAATTATAATCCCCTTATGACGGATGCTGATTGTCAATTATAAGAAATAGTTTGTCGAAAACTTCGTGCATATACCAGCATATTTTTTTTACACTAGCTTTCAATTATCAATTGATACAAAGATTTTCCGCTCTTCCTTTTAGTGTAATTTCTTACAACTTTTGAAAATTGTCAACTTCCCATGAATGCAGGATGAAATATGCGTAAAGATTTAGATATTAAACAATGACAGAATAGTTGAGACTTTTACCTTCCATTATAAGTACTTATGCAATAAATTCGGACTTAAATGAAACCCGAATGTAGATAAGATATTGACTCGAAAGCTAATTTAATAAATTTTGTACCTGAATATTGTAATTTAACCGATAGATGAACAATTTGTAATAGTAATGCAGCTCAAGTTTTAGCACTACGTTTAAGATTCGCTCGTAAGAAAGTGTCCATGTTCTCAACCTTGTTTTTGGTACTTAGTAGAACCAACTATCAATTATTACATTAAAATGAATTCGTTTATAATCATCATTTTTTTGCAGGGTATATAGGTGTTATCGTAGAATTGTATTCCTTAAACTTTAGCAACATTAAAGACTACAGTGAGGATTTCTTAAAACAAAATATGTACCTTCAAATGTTTTAACAATCAAAGTGGTTTTAAAACTAGCACAGTAAAAAAAATGGTTCACTGTTCCATAATCGATAACTTTAATCAATTTCCTGTAGAAATATACGACAACGTATAGCAGGTGAAAAAATGTGTTATATAAGACTGATTTATATTATCGTAAATAACTAGGTTGTTAGGATGTTTGACACGCCTCAAAATGTTTAATATATCTTCAAAGCCATAAACATTCAAATACACTAGTATTTTATTGTCTTTGTGTCTGTAATAAGTTAAGTTTTCAGTTTGCATGCAACATCTGGATTATAAGGCATCAATTGAATCATGGATTATATTTCAACAACAGTAACATAATCCGCTTTTTAACGCAAAGTAACAAGCATTAACTTATATTAGTAATTGAATTATACTCATATAAGAACAATGAAAACTTACATGCATCAAGATATTTAAGTCAATAAAAATTATAAAAAAACAAGTTATAGAAGGCAATGGAAAAATCATAAAAACAACATATCTGCAAAACTAAACAGAATACTACAGATTATGAATCGCAACAGACCTGGGGTAAAACTTAGTTACTCCGATAGTGTATTTTGATCTATCAGAACAAATTTAAAACTTCTATACCTAAGATTAATAATATTTTTTAGTAATCGATTTTTTTCTTTTAAAAAACAAAAAAATAGACGCTATCAGCTGTTTTTGCTTTTGGTTGTTTTATATATCTTATAGTTGTTAAATATTCTCTTGCTGGGAAAACATCTAGGACATATTAAGACATCTAAATAGTTATGAAAAGTACCAGGTTTATGATTTAGAACGTGGAAATGTTAAGAGACTAGATATTTAGTGAATTGTATACCAATGTATATGGCAACGATTTTTATAGTTCTGTTTCAATGACAAAATATAAAAATCAACCGAAAGAAACATATAAGGTTCATCATATTATCAATGTGATTATTGAAACCCAGCAGCCACAACTGCGTAAACAAATTACAGACTTACAACACCACTTACTAAAACATAAATAAATCTACAAAAAGGTGGCCTAGTTGATGATAAATCTGACTTAGTCGTCAACTTTATTTGTCGGAGATAGTAAATTGACAAGGACGCTGATAAAAAGTGTGTCTAGTTGATTGTACATAACGTGTACATATACAATTACTAGATAGAATACAATTTAGTAAATTATAAGTGCAAAAAAATGAAACACATTTTTTAAAACATCTCGCACCTCACGACAAAAATGCAACATGATCGACCGAAGTCAAAAATCCGAAAGCGGGAAGCATAAATACCCAGTCACTGCAAACATCCAAATGAAACGTGATTGTACAAAGACAAATAAAGGGAAAACTAAGATAGTTGTCGTCTTTCTTGAATAACGATTTATTTCGATTATAACTTCGGACGCATCTTGTTCATGTGGGTGCAACATTGAGAATATACAATATACAATATTTCATGATCCACTGCCATTTGTGTACGAACAAGAGAGATATTCTGGTGACATCTTATATTAATATTCTATATTCGGAGAGGAATTCATAAGTGTTATTCAGTTGTATGAAGCCCATTTTACTTCGAGTAAATAAAATATGGTTAAATTGAAGATTATCTTTTATAAAACCTGCCATATGACATCAATGTCAAAACTCTTATACATGTATGAACAGTGGCAGATTCAAGGATAGGTTGCCAATGACGATTAATGCTTATGAAAGGGGACATATTGTTTGAACATCCCTTTATGCTGAGTTGTAATCCCCTTTTCAAAATTTCTGGGTCCGCCCCTGATGTTATTAAAAGTGTCCTTTATAAGGCTCATGTTCATGGAAAGGTACATTGAAATATGTAAGGTTATTCAATTAGTTTTTTAGCACATAGGTGAAAACGTTTAAATCAACGTTAGTCAAAAATGTGTAGATGAGTGTAAATGGAACATATCAAATGAGTTACGATTTAAATTTTAACTTCCTTGTTGAAATTGAACTCAAACCTCTGCAGAATTATAAATATTCCGGGATCTTTAATATTTTTAAATGCTGATAATACAATAGGAACTCGTGTTGTGTTGTGTAAAAATAAAAATCATGTTGCTAAGTACATCACGCATTCACAATATGTCATTAAACATAATAAAAATGAACATATGAATATATCATATCTTGTAAAGTTTAATACTACTGACATTTTTTTTTGGAACAGTTTTATAGTTTAATCAATAGTTGGTGTAGAGGGCATGGCATAACAATAGCAATTTAAAGAAGAACAGTTTTGAAGACATAGAAAAATATCCTTTTTTTTAATGTCAATGAATAAAAATACTTTTCTTTATTCCATGCTTGAATGAAAAAACAAGACAGAGCATTTATTAAGAAACAACATTGCCACGAGAGCAATGTACATATACACAAAAGTCATGCCAAAATTTCCTTTTTTACCTTTAAAATCTAAATGACTCCATAACAACACGTCACCCACACTGATTTAAATTGAAAGGAAAGAAGCTTGTGTACGTTGATAAAACTGTTATAAATTTCAATGCAAAACACAAGAGACAGACTTTATACCATAAACCTGATTTCATAAAATAATGTAAACCTAATCCGTTTCTCAGCCGACATAAATGAATTACCGTATTTAGAAGGACGTAGAGGACTTTTTTTTGTTGAATCAGTTTACTTATCATAAATTTTCATTCATGTGCAAAAATAAATAAAAGCAATTTTAGATTTTTGTTTTATTTCAAATCACACTAACGATATAATGATTTTTTCTAACTATTTGAAATTGGACATTAAGCAGTAACCAATCAATTAACAAATACAAAAGTAGTTTAACTCTATGATATTATACATTAAACAAGGTCGTTAGATGTAAATTTTAGTTATTGCAGCACTAGTTCTTATTATTAACATTACATAACACTAGACTAAAACATCTAAAACAAGTAGTGGTCATGAAACCAAAGATTGTAAAGATTCCATAAATATCTGTCATAGATGTTTTGAGTAATCATGAGGCATGTCTTGACAATTTTCTATCTTTATCTATTAAGGAGGCTTGCGGGTACCAAAACATCAGCAACAAATTAAACATTTGAGTTTTCATTACAATTGTTTTTTTCATTACGCTATTAGGTATTACTTCATAACATGGTACAAAAATCACCAAACAAATCGATTTGGTTTGGCCACACAAAAAATGTTTATATCATTGAAAAAGCTCCAAACTATCTCCCTTTGGTGCAAACATGTCATTTTTTGACGTTTGAAAGGAAATATCTTTTTTAACTCATCGGTGACCTATATTTTTATTATTGTTTTCAAACAAGCTATACATAAACTAAATAATTGTAAAATTTAAGCGGTTACTATAATTAAGTTCTTTTTTTATTTCGATATTACCAATATTTCTCCTATTAGTTCAACAGACAAAACGGACATTTCCGAAAATGTATGCTTATTTTGGCGGCAGATTGTGAGCGTAAATGAACGGTGACCCAATATATTTATTTTACATTTTTATTAGGTATAAGATAAAGTTTAATCATAGAAAAAAATAGCAAATTCCTATATTAGAAAAAAAAGTTGGTTTAGACCCGCGAGCCCCCTTAAAGTCCAATAACTATATGCGAGTACAAATGTGCATCTATTGTATATAACTGTTTTATATATTGCGTTATGTAGTAACGGATTAAAAAAAAAAACAACTTTATAATAACGATGTTTATTAAATCACCATAATGAGTATTTGATAGTTAGTTCTTATAAGAAGTACGTACACTCAGAAGACATAAATGAATTACTTTCCTACATACTTGTCTCATTGGCTCTCATACCACATCATTTTCTTTTATCTATATTTTATATACTGTAACATATCTTTTATGGCTTACTATGCGGCGACCTTTAGTTTGTTCGCTTAACTACGTCAGGTGGTTGCTGTTTGTGAGTTATATTCTTATTTTATTATATTGCATAACACCAACTTTTTATCGATAATAAGGGATATCTATATATGTGTAAATACATATATTTTTCGTTGTCACAACTATAATTAATTCGATAAATGAGATGTGACTGCGGACAAAAAACACCCTCCCATTAATAATCAGTAATAGTCAAAAGGGTATACGAATGTATAGCACATCAGATTATAACTAGAACTTTACATTATTAACAATATATGTCGTTATAAATGCTGCTAATTGAAACTTCAAATATAAAACTATAACCAGCAAAATTAGAACGGATGAACAAATAAGGAACAGAAACGAAACACAATAACAACTTCAATTTAGTATTTTAACTAGTTAGTAAGTTACTCAGTGAACATCAATTTTCCAGATGAAAAACAGAAATATAAGCCTGGTTAAATTATCAGTACAATTACACTGGTGCCTTGTACAGCCACTGTTTTAACACTGGTACTTGTTAGTTGTTGTGAGTCAACTTATTATGAATATATGATTATGTGATAGAGAATGACATCTTTACGACTTGATCACAGTGAAAAGTGTATATATATTATATTTACTTCAAACTTGAAAGTACATTGCAATAATTTTTATTACATAGTTTTTGATTTGCGTCAAAGATGTCGTATATATTAAGTGGTATAAGAATTTTATTACGACCATGTTTCGATATTTCCCATAAATGTTATAAACTCCAAAGTTAAAGAAGGGTGCATTTAATAATGATGAATACAATTTTGCACATCAAATCTGAAACAAATATTTGATACTGTTACATATGAATTATGAAAAAATACGTTTTTAGTAAATAAAAAAACTTGAAATATTTGGCACGCATAAGTCCAAAATTCCACTTGTGTGAAAATACCTTTAAAATAAAGATTTAATAAACATGTGGAAATTGACATGTTAAGCAAAGAAAATCGTTATTATACAGATATTGTTTAATATAAGATATGAGTCAAGGCCTTAAACATGATCAAATATGGTCCCAACATTTACAGCTTTGAATACAAAATCTTGTAGCAAAGTATCTTTTGGGGTAAGGTGTATAAGTATATCTAAATAATAGTGAGTGAATTGGCAGTTTGTGCTGTACAAGAAATTTGGAACCTCATATTTAACAAAAAGTATTGATACTGATATTTGACCCCCGAGTTGAGATACAAAATGCAGTTTGACATAGGACTTGCCTACGACTCTGACTAGAGACAACTGTTTGTACACAGAGGCGCGAATTCAGACGGGAGCGCATCTTGTGCTGATCCATTAAAACAGAAAAAAGTGTAATTTATAGGCAAAATTACAGCAAGTTTTTGTCATGATATAATGCAGTAACTCCTTAATCTCAGTAGAACCCCTCCATTGAACATTTTAAAAATACTGGACCTGCACCTGAAACTTCCCAATCCTTGGATAGTCTAGATATTTTAGATATTAAGATATTGAAATGAATAGACCCCTATACTATTTGATTCCTTGTTTTACTGTGGAGGACATTATGGTCTTTATAAGATGTCCTCCTTATGGACTAAGGGGGTGCTGCTTTTATTTGATTTAAACAAGGAGACGAGGAGACGTTAATGTAGTTATATCTGTATACACATACTTTCTTTGAATATGCTCTGACGATTCAGCAAATTATACATTTTTACCAATAATCATTAAAATCATTCCTTTCAAAAGACACGATATATTTGTAGTTTATTTCATGATAAAAGTTAGAATACCGGAAATAATCATAATCACGAATACCTTTTATAATTTCATTTGAATATATATTTACCTACAAATACTTACCATTCTGATTAATCCGACAAGTTTGTATTATATTATCGAATCCATTTTAGTTTTATCACAATATAGCTCCTTCCTTGTGCATCAATAAAATAATAAAGTGTCACAAAATAAACAAAATCAACTGATAAAAACCTCTCAAATATTTCAAACGATTAAGAAATTTAAACTATATTGAACTTTGATAAGCGATATGTTCCTTCATTGAATCGATAACACGTCACAATAAGAAACATTACAATGTTATCTGAATGTCTGAAAATAAATGTCCTAGTCAGTGCTGATATTAAATTTGTATTAAATTCTTAATTTATGACTTCCTTGGTATAGGCATTCCTTTAAGTAATTGACATAACCTTATGATTATAAAAAACCTTAAACATTTTTCCTTAGATATTTGTCAATAGTATTCTCTTTCTAACAGTATTACAACGAAACGCTAACGGAACTTAATAGAAATAAAGAAAACTTCAACGTGGATTTTTTTCTTTATTCAAAACAAATAAATATACTTATTAAGAAGTTACCAGGATAGGCACCCTTGTTATTCAGTCTTTGTGTCCATAAAAAAAAAAGTATACTTCAGAATGCTATTTAGTAATTTACCCCTCTTCAATCAAAGCATATAGTACTAGTGTCTCATAAGTCGTTTTCGGACTGCATCCTTTTAATAAATGTTAGGTTCTTATGACTGTATGTATATTTATATATATACAACTCGTCTAAACATCAACCCAACAATGTTAGATCTGTTAATTTGCTTTCGCAAATTTTTGGTTCTTCCCTCGCCGGGATTCGAACCCATGCTACTGTGATATCGTGACACCAAATCGCCTGCACTACAGCCGTCCCGCTAGACCACACGACCACCTGGGCTCTCTTATAAAAGAGCTTACGGTGGGCATGTGTTACCTTTCCACGTCAGTTTTAATCTAGCGGCGTACTACAGTACATGATATATAAGGCATGAAGATGTTATTGTTACAGATCAGCTAAATTATCTATAGTAAAGGATCCTACAAATTAATGTAAGATACAGTCACAGAAAATAATTATATTCATAAGTACGTCTGAGTCAGTGACAACCCTACAACAGATGTATCCATCGGATCGCCATCAATGATGGTGATACATGGCTGTGTACATAATGTATATACAACTCGTCTAAACATCAACCCAACAATGTTAGATCTGTAAATTTGCTTTCGCAAATTTTTGGTTCTTCCCTCGCCGGGATTCGAACCCATGCTACTGTGATATCGTGACACCAAATCGCCTGCACTACAGCCGTCCCGCTAGACCACAGGACCACCTGGGATCTCTAATAAAAGAGCTTTTGGTGGGCATGTGTTACCTTTCCACGTCAGTTTTAATCTAGCGGCGTACTACAGTACATGATATATAAGGCATGAAGATGTTATTGTTACAGATCAGCTAAATTATCTATAGTAAAGGATCCTACAAATTAATGTAAGATACAGTCACAGAAAATAATTATATTCATAAGTACGTCTGAGTCAGTGACAACCCTACACCAGATGTATCCATCGGATCGCCATCAATGATGGTGATACATGGCTGTGTACATAATGTATATACAACTCGTCTAAACATCAACCCACCAATGTTAGATCTGTAAATTTGCTTTCGCAAATTTTTGGTTCTTCCCTCGCCGGGATTCGAACCCATGCTACTGTGATATCGTGACACCAAATCGCCTGCACTACAGCCGTTCCGCTAGACCACACGACCACCTGGGCTCTCTAATAAAAGAGCTTTTGGTGGGCATGTGTTACCTTTCCACGTCAGTTTTAATCTAGCGGCGTACTACAGTACATGATATATAAGGCATGAAGATGTTATTGTTACAGATCAGCTAAATTATCTATAGTAAAGGATCCTACAAATTAATGTAAGATACAGTCACAGAAAATAATTATATTCATGAGTACGTCTGAGTCAGTGACAACCCTACAACAGATGTATACATCGGATCGCCATCAATGATGGTGATACATGGCTGTGTACATAATGTATATACAACTCGTCTAAACATCAACCCAACAATGTATATAACTATATTTATATAAACGACGTTCACCAGATATACACCAGGTGTACTAAAGAAATATTGACACCGAATGTTTGTAGCACAACATCGTAGCCACAAGTTAACAAATTGTTTTTCTGTGACGTATTAAATTTATATTCAGATCCATTTTGTTACATCTTGTGATCAATTTTTATTTGGCAATCGTCAATGGCAGTCAGCAGGGTTAAAGAACATCAGTTGTTCGACCTGTTAGTCAAATGCGTTTTGTTTAAATATACTTTTTCACCTTTTTGGTCTTTTGGAAAATGTTGTTTGTGCTGTTTTTAGACCCTTCTACAACTATATTTATATATATAGATACTGTAATGGATGGTGACACTCTAATAAAATAAATCTTATCTTATCTAGTACTCAAATAAATGAAAGGTCAACCTGTATGAAATAAGATTATGGCCTCAAAATGCATTTACACCTTTATGCACTATTATTATATAATACTAAAACACACCCGTGATATTGCGGGTCCGTGACTGAATTAAAGAATATAACTATGCGCAAGCCTTATTTCAGTATTAGTATTGTCATCTGATAAAATCATGCCGATTATTAGATACACAGGTGTCTTTGCTTTCAAATCTAAATCTTTCTGTTTGAACCCGACGAACTGGAACTTATCAATTATTGGTAATATTAATAATTTGGAAAACAAAAGGTCCTGGAATGGAGTATTATTTAATCAACAGCATTGTTCTATATTAGTTATAAATAAAATTGAATTCTTTGATTCGCTGTTTTACGTCATGCCCGCTAACAAATTGAAAACTGTGCCTATAGGCCTAATTTTTTAGTTTTCGTATTGTTATCTTAGAAAGTCTTACTGATTAAAATACTACAATAGGTAACAATTTGACAATTTAGTAGTGTGATTATGACCCGTGTATATAGCATATTAATCTTGAATACACCCTTTGGTGGTGCGCCTGTTAGATGCGGAAAGTGTACAAATAAGGTAATCGGTAACAGGTGAATATACTATTGGTATCGGTATCGGACTCGACCCGGAACTTTTTAATTATTGGCAATAGCAATTATGTGGAAAACAAAATTAAGAGCCTGTAGTGGTGTAATTTTTAATCTACACCTTTGTACTATATTAGTTATATATAAAGTTGAAATTTTTTATTCGTCGTTTTTACGTGATGACGGCTGACAAATTGGACCTCGTCATTTTAGTATAATAGATGTTTTTTTTGCATCGATCGTTAAACCTTTTATAACAGGTATTTATCATGTATACATATATATATATATATATATACACATACACGTCTCAGGGTTACGATAAATGTAAAACAGGTTCAGACATAAAAATGCATTATCAACAAATATACTCGTAACAATTACTCGTAACAATTTAAAGGAAATCTAATTTCTCCTTTCCCAAACAAAAACTATTTATTTTGATCTGATTTTATCCATAAAAAGGGATGTGCAAGTTGAACATTTGCATAACTCATATGAAAGCAATACTATCGAAGTTTTGAATTATTCCACTTTATGTAAACATTTATGGCTTATCAACATTTGATTGGTTGAAACTTTCACGTTACACTGAACAAAACTGGATATTCCTCTCTGAGTATTAATTATTACACACTTTGTAAAAAGCAAGCGTAACAAATGTACTGTACATTAATACCTTATGTTCAGACAGTCAAAAAGCAGCGGCAGTAGACTGACACATTGTTTCCATAGCTTATGAACATATAAAGATTTGTTCACTCTCAAAAAGTGAAGAAATGTTTTTGAGCGGTGAACAATTCTTAAGAATAAGTAAAGGAAAATAAATGTATTATTGTGTATCAGCTTTGAATCACAGTTTTTGTTCTAAAGTATTATGAGCCGTCGTTCGGTGAGGAAGAAACAATGCTGCAATGTTATATATGTCATAAAGCTATCTTGTGGTTTTTTCTCAACATTTTAAGAAACACGAATTTAGTTATTTTATCTCAATATGAAACTTATCATTATCAAACCTTTTGTTTTCTGGTCATTTATGTCTATGCTGTACAATAACTTGTATACATGTGGATCTGTTGTGTTCTCCGATATTGTTTTTTAAATTTTATTTTTGCAGTAGGTTATTCTATTTTCATATGAACGTATCAATATATGTTTTCTTAGGTTTGAAACTATATCAACGTTTTGTTAAAAAAAAAACAAGTAAAATCACAAAAATAGTGAACTCCGTGGAAAATTCAAAATGTGAAGTCCGTAATCAAATGCTCAAAAACATCAAACAAATGGATAACAATTGCCATATTCCTTACTTGGTACAGCCATTTGATGTAAACACTGGTGGATTGAATCTGGTTATACATGACTTTGTAAATCTTAAGATTTATTTATAAAAGTGAATAGATCGAATGCAGAATTGTCTAAAACGACCTCGAAGATAAGAACAACACAAAGAGGTAATTGAGAGGACATTTGCATAGAAAAAAAGAATATGAAGGAAATGATTTAAAGTTGGTTTCGTCACGAATGCAAGATCACCAAAAAACGAAAATTACCTTCTTTCAGCACGAAAATCCAATTAAAAATAGAGACACAATGCACAACGGCAATCCTTTATTAGCCTCAAAGTCTTATCTTGCATTGTTCATTGTTTATTGAAACCCTTTAATTTTCAGCTAACGTTTGGAAATATTGAATAATGCGATTCGACATCTTATTTGAAAGTTTTGTTTTTATTGTGTGGTCTGTAAAGGCAAATGAGACGGATTCCGATCTTTATATTAGGCTTCTGAAACTAGAAAAACTGTTTCAAAGACAAGAAATTCAAATGAATGACCTTACGGTGACTGTTGATCAACAACAGAGAGAAATAAACCGACTTAATCAAATTATAGACTCGCGAAATGACGAGAGTATACACATGAATGTTGTGAACGTTCGTGAAAAGTCGCAATCTGGAGTGGATACTTTCCTAAATACAAGTGACACAATTAAACGAAGCAAATATAATGCGGAAAGACAAATCATCAGATGTAAGTATTATCTCCTCTTTTTTTTTAAATTCAAAAAAATGATTTTGTCACTAACTTGAATGATACACACAGTAATTAGAATATGCATTGTGTTAGTTTCTGCATTCGAGTTGATACTGTTTAGTAACCACTTACTAATACGTAGACACATAAGGTTATCTATTTAGAAAACCAATTTATGGACAATATAACTATGTTAAGTTGAATAGTTTTTTAAATTGTTAAAAGGCAAACCAAAGTTATTATCAGCACGAAAATGTATAAAACTATTATTAAGAAGTTTTCATAATTATACATTTTTTAAATTTTCAGCCAAACGATTATTAGTTGGAGAAAACATACCAGCGCAGCCATCTACAATTGCTTTTTATGCTTACCTTAGTAAGGACGAATACAACATTGGAACGCACCATGGGCTAGTTTTTGATGCTGTCATAACAAATTACGGAAATGGATACAATAAACATATCGGAGCATTCGTCGCACCACAGTCTGGAGTATATGTATTAGCTCTTACAATTTTTCCAAATAGGGGAACACTAACTGCAGTTCACATTTTACGCAATAGCGATGTTGTTGGTGATATATTTGCCGACATGAGAGGAACAAGCGTCTATACATTAAGTGGATCAACAGGGATAGCTGTCGTCACCATGAACAAAGGGGATTCCGCATCTGTAAGAACAAGTTCCGTCCATCCATCGACAGGCGCCTTTATCAGCGATTCAAACATGAAAACATCTTTTGCAGGTTGGAAAATTGGAGATTTGTAATAACGTCTGATGAGGAAATCTGCATCTTTATATAAAATAAAATTAATCTGTTAAATCGTAATTGTACAGGTTATTCTGTTAAGTAATGTTTTAGAAAAGAGGATCGCAGGGGTGCTTTTCATGTTGAAGTTTAAATCATTAAAAGTAAAGAGATAATATATGATTGCAATGAGACAATTTTTCACCAAATTAAATGAATTTTAACATTTTGTGCTTTGTGCTTTGTTCTGTATGTTCTTTGTTTCTCTAATTGCAATTTAATGTCGATTGAAGGAAAAGGAAAAGTTGTAAATGTGGAGGACACTATATTACGAAAAACAGTATATATTGTTCAATAATAACAAGTTGCTCTGATCTGTCATATTTGGTAAATTATTTACAAAAACTTCAAACATAACTTTTAAATTGTGTGTTATATTATTTATATAAGTCATGAAAATTTAATAGCACATTTTTAGACAGAAGAATGTTAAAGTTACCAAACGTAGACTTCAATCTCAAGGGTCGAAAGACAGACACAATCAATGCCACAAAAAGACTAAAGGATCACTTGGATCTCTATGCAACTCCTACAATAACCATACTTCAACATTATAAAGTAGCATAGTATACATGATCAAACTATAATATTTGTTTTGTTCGTGTTATATTGATTGTTTTGTTTTACTTAAATTATAACTTTAGCCTTTATATTTGGCTAAAAACCTTTAAAAAAAGATTAATTATAAAATCCTCATGTACGGGTAAGAGAGAAAGCATCATCAAATGCTTTGGTCAAATTGGCGTTTAATCCATCTTGTATGCCTGGTATGGAGAGGTAATGTTTGCTGAACACATTTATCATGGCATTTCTTCTGTTTTGTATTGCTGTCAACTTGTGTTTTTGACAATTTATGGGTCATTAACTGTAAAGATGTTTTTGGCATTTTTGAGATCTTAGATTACTGATAGTTTACAGCCTTTAAATTAGCTTTCTATCACCCTTTTCGATGAAACTGTCCGAACACGTTTTTTTTAGAAATCTTTATGTAAGCGCTATTACTTCTGACGACAAACAATATATTTACAGAAGAGGTCGTGACATCGCTTACGAAACATGTTATAATAATGCAACGTCGAACAGTAAAACAAAAGAGATGTGGTATGATTGCAAATGAGACAGCTATCTACTGAAGTTCACATTTGTTAGATGAAAGCAATAATAGGCAACCTTACGGCCTTTGTCTTGAAGTATACTTACTAGGCGTAAGGTATAAAGCGCCCATCAATTGTAGCGTCACACTCAGTTACATAATTCCTTTAGTATTCAAAATACATTCATCAAAATAGCAAGGTGTCTGTTCTTTAGTTCATTAGTGGATTTTGAGAATCTTAGAGAATGCTTTAGATAACGATTTAGAACAGGAAATATTGAACTCGGCCGAATACATGTTCAATCTAAAATGTGCTTCTCCACGAACGGAATGTTAAGGAAGTCGAAAATGAAAAGAGTAAGGCCAATCAATACCGCAGCCGTCTTAAACTAGAATATGAAGTTAAGTTAAAAATCAACGTTTAAAAAACCCGAAAAGTCCTTTTCGAAAAAAAAAATTTACATTAAATCTTGCAATATTTTTCCGCAAAAATGTGCAAATAACTATCGTATGTTGTTTTAAAATTATGTTCTGCAGTTGCACCCATGTTGAATTTACATACGGCACCAATACTAAAAATTATATAAGGTAGAGGTTCAATTTTTTCGTGGTTTCTGAAAGGGGAATTTGAAAATTTTAGGCCAGCAAGAACACCAAAGTGAACAGGTAACCTTTATATATATTTAATCGTAACAAAACAAACAAGATCTCTTACGACCATGTAGAGAACATTGCGGCAAATGTTGGTTCTATTTTGTTAGGTACTTTAGGGAGAAAAGATTCTAAGACGGTGGTATAGGTGTCCCCACCTGTCAGTATACAGCGTATGATTGTCACAGATGTCACTGAGTTTAGCAGGGATAGTATTATCCTTGCTCCAGGAGTGAAAAATTTACCGGCAAAATCATGTGTGCTTTGCTAAAAGAAGAACGAAAGATACCAGAGGGACAGTCAAACTCACAAATCGAAAATAAACTGTAAACGCAATGGCTAAAAATAAAAAGGACAAAAAGACAAATATAAGTACACATGACAAAACATTGAAAACTAAAGAATAAGCAACACAAATCCCACCAAAAACAATGGGTGATCTCAGGTGCTCCGGAAGGGTAAGCAGATCCTGTGGCACACGTTGGTTATTTATGAGATAACAAATCCGGTAAATAGTCTAATTCGGTAGTTCACATTCATGAAAGGGAAGGGGATTGAAGTTACGACGTAAGGAACATATCCGATATCATTTGGAAAACGGTTATTTCATAACGGTAAACCGACTCGTGAAGGCGTTCGTAAAATTTACGAAGAGATAATTTCAACTTTACCATTTGGAAGTCTTGATTTAATAGCTTCCCTGTGAGCAACAACAGTGAACCCTCTATCAAGAAAATCATGATAGGAAATACAAGCACGGGAATATCGTATCAATTGGGAGATATATACCCCGAACATTGCCTATATACACTGTATGCAGGTGATGCTGGAATGTTGCTACTTAGAAATGTCACTATAAAATTGTTAATCCACCTAATTCTTCTTTAATATATATGAAACTGCCTTTAACAATTGAAAACTCAAATCAAACGAAACACATCATCTGTTAAAGGGCTGATTGAATTATTTATCGTGTCACCAACATTTTTTTACACACAGATTTGCAAGGTACAATTATAAGAGTGTGCGTATTGAAAAACTAAGATTCTTACTTTATTTGACAAGAAATACCACAATATCTAAGATGTTATAAAACTTGAGTAAAATTGTTTATTTGTTATTCATCTGACACTTTCGTGTCATGGAAAACTTAGTGATTTTCCTGCTGGTCTAAAGTATGCTGTAACTTTATATTCAGGATGACTACCACATTTTCTCCAGAAATATTCTGCTCGGGAAAAACAACTTTCTATGTCGTCATCTGAAATTTTAAAACAGTATAATATTTTATTATTGAAACAGGTCAAAAGAGAAATGAGGAAATATTGTCTTAACACTGATCGTAATGATATATCTCCAATAGATATAGTTAGATGTAGTATGAGTGCCAATGTCAGAGACAACTCTCCTTCCAAGTCACAATTTATAAAGTAAACCGTTATAGGTCAAGGTAGGGTTTTTAACACGGAGCTTTGGCTCAAACCGAACAGCAAGCTATAATGAGCTAAAAAATTACTAGTGTAAAACCATTCAAACCGGAAAACCAACGAGCAAGACCATACACTGTTATGTAGGTGCATTTGTTAATAACCATCTGTATGATAACACCTAGCGTTGTTCTGAAGAAGTTTTTAATCACGGTAAATAAGGAAACACCACGTCGAAATATTTAGGAAATACATATTGTTTTAGAGACTTAATATATAGATTGAATTAAAAAAAAACGATAGTATTTTGTTTTAAATTTGTCATCAACTAAAAATTTCTCATTTCCATGAAGGTATTTTCTCTTTATTTGAAGATAATTTTATTAACCAGTACCGTATTAAACAGTTATTTATTTACCATTATTTCGTAACATGAAAATTTTTTTTATTTTCAATCTTAAATTTTATCCTAGCACCAGTACAGTGTCGAAACTAGAAAAACGTAAACTATGATCTAATTATAACAAATCTGTGAAGGAAAGATTTATGATTTTCAACGATGGACACAAATTAAAAAACATACAGCATTTCATAACATATATGGGGTATATATCTGAATATGTTACCTGTCCGAAGATAAGTAGCTCCGAAACTATCATAAAACATGTGCTGTAATGAATTGTCGGTTGGACATTTCTGTGTTTTGATCCAACATCCAGCTCCTGCTACTTTTATTTGACCTAAGAATTGAAAATTTAAACTTTGTTTGAATATTGCAAACATGACCAACTATATCTTAAAAACTTCATTAAACAATTTGAACGTAAAGCTTGAATGGAAGTATTTAGTTCCTCCTGATAAAGCTGTTGATGACTTCAGTTAAAGGAGCATTATATGAAAAATTCATAATCACCGATTTGACTCAAATTCTCATGTTTTTGTGACAGATTAAAACGTATATCCAAATCAAAATAAGTTCAAAATAAACAATTAAAAATGCATGGACTCGATAATATTTATCAATATTTCTGGCGTATTTCTGACAAAAATGTCATCTAATAAAATTTTGAGATAACCTCCGATGACCTCCGACTGTCATATAATTCGACAGATAATTGATAGAAAAGGTAGCGATGACGTCATTGATTTTTTAAAGGGCTGTTTGTTTTCATATTGTAGGGTTTAATGTTTGTTTATCATCGTATGTGTCAGCATAATTATAAATTTTTGTGGATCAAATCAGTCAACCAAACTGTTCATCCTTTCAATGTTGATATTACTTTCCTTTAATACAAAAACATTTGTAATTTTTGTCTAGCTAAGGGGTTAAATTGAAGATAACATGAAAGCAGATTTAATGAGGTCGAATTAGTGACTCGCATATCATGATCAATAATTCATAAGCGATTGTTCTCTGCTTATTTTGGAAAAAATAAAACAAGTTGGCAGCTAAATCCATAACTTCTGAACAGGAAAAGTGAAAATCGCCATTATTGAACTTGACTACCATCAGCATCAACATATATAGATTTGCTGAATAGGTTTGGTTAAACGGTTCATGAATAAATGCAAGGACATGACTGGAAACAACATTTGTCAATCTTTCAAGAACCATAACTCCTGAATGGTAAAAGTCAAAATCCTGTTAAAAAGGGAGGTTACATGAAACTCACACAAAGTGATTTGAGTAAATACTATATTTTTGTTTCATAAAATTTCTACAAGTACAAGGAACAAATGCTTGTAGTTTATTATTAATTTTTCAATTATCATTATTAATTATATGATAATTCCATAGAAAGTTATTCATCCATTAGCTATAGAAACTTATTGATCTATATATATTTGAGTATTATTTTTCACCTGTAGGTTTATATATACTAGCTAGTGGGAATGCAGGATCATTTCCACAATATCTCCACTGTGGTAATGCCCTGGATAAACATGCTGATTCGTCATGAGCACCGTTAACATGTTGTTCTGCCCATGCATCTCTAATGAAACCAGAGGCCATCGATTTTACCCTTGGACATCCATACGTTGCAAAATAACATCCATTACCGCCAAGTGTCATTGCACCTATTATAAACATATTAGAAGACCAACATGTGGGTGATAATGCACCAAGTGGAGCAGTATCCGTTACCCTTCCGGAGCACATGAGATCACCCCAGTTGTTGGTTGTTTACGTGTTGCTTAGTCTTTAGTTTTCTTTGTAGTGTCTTTTGTACTTTGTCTGTTTGTCTTTGTTTATATTAGCCATAGCGTGTTCAGTTTGTTTACGATATTTGAGTGTGATTGTCCCTCTGGTATCTGTCCCCCTCTGTAAGAAGGGGTTCTACGGTGGAGAAAAAAATGTTCACTCGTTGCCTATTAGGACGACGCTCTTTGAAAAGTTAAGATTATAAAACAAATCACAAGTACTCAAATATATAAATATTAATATACAAACCCAAGATGCTTGTTTTATATATCAACATATCAGTGTAAATACATTCATGTGCATATCAAAGGACTTTTAGTCATTAATATATTATCAAAAGAAAAAAAAATACAGTACAAAGTTGTTGCCGTTTCTTCTAGGTCCAACATAGGTGCGTAAATTATAAAGGAATGCTTAACATATCATAAGTGTCTTAAGATGAAAGCGAGGATATGGATATTTATAAAAAGGAACAGTTCTTTTATATGAAAACAGTTTTGTGTGGGTTTTTTTTGCCATGAAGCAATGTATTGAAAAATGCAAATTGCAGTAAAAACATTATTTTCTCCATATTCGAGGTTCATGCAACATCCCTTTACGTACTTTTTGAGTTGATGGAACTAACTTACGGGAGATATATCATATTCGGCGAGATATATTATCTTTCATAAATCACCAAAGCGTTGAATGAAAGTAAAATGCAATATGAAAGAGATGAAAGTGACTTCGAACTTTGATTTTGAATTATATTCAAAAGTGAATGATTGTCTAATGATAAAAATAGAACAATTCAAGGGTATTAACTTATATTGTATATTGATTTTATGTTTGTTGTATATGCAATAATTTCGATTATTTGTGAATGCAGTTTTTTAAATTGCTCCCCGACTTTGTTTGTTGTGTGCTTTTTAGTTACCTGTTGGTCCAAAAATTATTGCAAAAGATGAACCGTTGCCACATTTTGATATCATTTCAGTCACTTTGTTTAAACAGATTGTTTCATCTGTTCCTGAGTTATCTTTCATTTCTGCAATCATGTCACGATAAAAAGGCGTGGATATAGGTCTTTTAGCCTTCTCATATGCAGGATGATTAGGACATTTATCAAAAGAAAACCAGCAACCTATATTACAACATAAAAGCATCTAACTAAAAAAACATGATAACAAGTTAACTGATTTGTTCGCCTTTTAAGTGCTTTAATTTTAAAGACTATCTCAATACTTCTTTTTATCAATATCTTTTATTTTTCAATTAACGAAACCGTAATCAAAATTGGAACAAATGACGACAAAAACAAAAATTCTTATTCACAGCAAGTCTTTGAAATTATGATTGAATCTGTTTCATATATAGCTCTGATTGCCTTTTAGGTTTGGCTATGCTAGTTTGTTAATGTCTATATAAGTGGATGACCTTCGAATTAGGTTTAAGTTTTTCAAATAGTTTGGCTTCGAGCATCACTGAAGATAAATAATTGTCGACACGACTGTCTAGGCCAGTATCGTTTAATTTTATAATAGATCATGCCAAAACTTTTCTTGGTTGTTTAATAGCCTTGTCTATTCCGAGATTCAATGCACACATTGTCCGATATGCATTTTATATTGGGGTATACTTCTTTATATGTGACTTAATTAAATTAGTATTATATACCTGTTTTAGAAACATTATATAACACATTTGGTTTAGATCCGTCTGGCAGGTAAATAGATACCGGTGGCTTAGCCAGGGATTTTAATCTACATGTCCCGTGTGTAGGCGGAATACCTGATAAATATCCCAATGCTGGTTTTACTAAATCTGAAAAGAAACAAATTGTAAACGCTTTACCCCCTGTATAATGATTTAGTTACGATATAAAATTTGGGTATACTTTAATTTTGGATGTAACACGTATCATGATTGGCTAAAAGTATTTTGTCTATTTGCTCATAGATATAACTGTGTCATGTGACTGTGACTTCATCAACGTTGTTAACGATTTACTTTGGCTTAAAATGAAATTTAGAATTGAATTGTAAGGAATGACTTAATCTGAAAAGAAACATCTTGTAAACACTCTACCTTTTGAATAATGGTTTTGTTACAATATTTGGGTCAAACTCATAACCGGACAACTTTGTTAACTTGATTTTTTTTCTAATTGGCAACAATGTTTTCACATTTTCCATGCAAAAGGTACATGTAATAGATGCAAAAACAAGGAAAATCCCCCATTTCCATTCTCAATTTTAAAATACTTTAACTGTTTTTTTACCATTTCACTTATTGAACCTATTTGGAACAGGTCATCACCACGTTTAAATAATTATGTGATTAAAGTGATTTTCTTAATGAAACCCAAACATTTGAAAGTCAAGACAGTATAGATATTTGATTATTTATAAACCTATATGGCTTAAAGGGACCAAAATAGACCTAACACGATATGATATGATTGACAATGAGACAAATGCACTGAAGATTAATTATGCCTGAGGAAATTGGAACCTGGGTTTCTCAATGATTTCTGTGTCTATTTCAATTTCAGGAGATGTTTTAAAGATATTCCATTATTATTACTGTGGTTTATGATGACGTCATATAGGGATACTTATAAGTCTTACCACACAAATTTTAATCTTCAAAAGAACTTTAACAGAAATCTGGTGTCTTTTTGACAAAATTTTGTTTAGAAAGTCTTTTTAACGTACGACAAATAAAGATTTACTTATAAAATATAAGCAGCAATTTGAAGGGCACTCATTCAGTAACCTTTTGTTTTAGTTTTAGTTTCCTCTCAGACAAACACGTTAGCATATGCCATTTATGTTTATTCCAAAAGTTACAGTGAAGCCTCCTACCCGAACAATTGAATACTAAGGATATTCAATATACCAGCACTTCATGTGATATATGATCAAAAGGAGAAAAATCGCACAAATAGTCATATCCACCGTTTTTTCTGAGTGATTAGTAACATCGACAGGTCAAGTTCGATGTAAACATCTTTGCTGTTAGTCCACAATCATTTTCATATATCCGAGGTCAACATGTAGTACGATAGTCTTTTATTTTGTCTTCAAAAATGCAACGTTCTTACTAAGTGAAGTGGTACTTATGTATGATGTCTAACTCCAACCAACAGTCTTTAAATATTGTTTTTTATTAATCATAATGAAACTGTAGTGGTAACATAAAGAACACACTTGTTATTGCAGGCCCTATTTGGTATCTGGGCCCAACATCTTTTGGCAATATTGGGCTAGGAAAACTAGTTTCTGCAGCAAAATCTTTCAGGAGACATATAGGTTTAAAATTTCCGTATAATGGAGCGTAGAAGCTGCTTTCATCAGATACCTGATAATAAAATTTAATATTAATCATATAAAAATATTAATCAAATATAAAAATCAAACATTCCTAAGAACTTCAGACTTTAGGTGAAAGTTTATTAAAGTGTCCAATATATTCACCACCATATATCTCGTTCAATTCACTAAATAGGTGGAAAAATAAAAATTGATGTTTCAAATTTCATCATTAACATTTAAACATAATATATTTATTCATAAATTTGTCACATTGTACTGAATTAAATAATTGCTGTCATCTTTAAGTTGTGTGCATTGTACTTGCAATTTTTATCCAATCTTATAAAATAAAATATGTTTTAAACTTACAAAATTATAACATCTATTTTCTTTTTTGATTAAGCTAATATATATCTTATTCAATATTCGTTGTCATTGCAATTACAATATGGCTGTACCAAGTCGGTAATAATTTTAAAAAGTGCATGCAAAAACACACAACAAACATGAAATCAATATATCATCTTAGTTAATACCCTTGTTATCTTATAGTTCGTGTCTAAGTAAGTTGCATTGTCGTTTGTTTCTGCTGCACTTCAGTGTTCTGTGTTTTCGTTGTTTCCGCTTACAGTTGATGTATAGACCTCGGTTTAAGTTTGTAACCTATTTTGGTTTTCTCTCTATCGATTTATGACTTTTGAACAGCGGTATACTACTGTTACCTGTTATCAAACATACACAACTAACCTAATGATTACTCACGTAAATATTTTCCGAAACATTGAATCATTTAGCTATATGCTGTCCATGGAAATGAGGTTTATTAATGGAGTGGAAAATATTATCTGTTATTTGATTCCCTGTTCAAATGTAATGTCAAGAATATAAATACTAATGCAAGAAACTCCATGATGCTAAAAATACTCACTGAGGAATATGAGTATTTTAAGTACAATGAAAGTTTATATGATATATGAAGTGAAGTGTGACGTTCAGGTCCTCTAAACTAGTGCACATTTGGTCCCTGAAACCCGCCTCCAGCTGCGGGATGTTCTCGCTCTGTTGAAGACCCATCGGTGGTTCGAATTTTTAGTCGGTTTATTGTCTCTTCGACTCATTTCCCATTTCCATTCTCAGTTTTTCAATATGGAATAAAACAAAACTTAACCTGTTGGCACGAAACGAATGTCCCTGCATGTGGCAAATAATACGAGGACAAGGATCATATAAAGTCACAAAGTGTTTGTGGTGTTGGTTTGAGTTTTTTTGTTTTCAAATCTACCGTTTCGGAATTGTCAAAACAACAGAATTGGGAATAATACTGTTTTTTCAAAATGTCCTATAAATTTTTTTAGTTCAATATTTTGAGTCAAGTACAGTCTGTTAACATTGATAACCTCGGATTACTCCTTGGTGATGATCTTGCGGATTTGAAGACTATAAACCAAAATGTAACTCACGATGTTCTAACCGACACGTACTGTATGACAAGTCAGTAATAACATATATGCGTACTTTGTATGTGTAGTCTTCGTAATTTTTTTTAACGTGTAAAGTCTGAAGAAATAAAGATTGGAAGCAAATCTTAGTTTCAAAAAATATTGAACACGTTATCAGAAATGATTCAAAAATTATTGTATTAAAGACACAAATATTAACGGTTGGGTTATGACATAAAAGGTATATATTTTAAAGTTAATCAATATAACATCATACATTTTATTGTGAGAGTACTATTTTACGCTTTTTTGAAAAACCAAATGAAATTCAACAATTCTTCCTATCTATTTAAAACAGTTAACTGGATAAAATGTAATTTAAACAAAAATGTCTTCCCTGTTCATGGATGCCCCACTATCATTTTTTGTTTGTTTGATGGACTGTGAAATTGGTGTAAGAACTTTAATTTGGCATTAAAATAAAAAGGATCATATCATAGGGCACATTCAATTTCATCAAAAATTACCTTGACCAAAAACTTTAACCTTGAATTTGCACTATCATTTTCTGTGTTCAGTGAACCATGAAATTATGGTCAAAACTCTTATTTGGCATTAAAATTAGAAAGATCCTACTTGTGTACTAAGTTTCAAGCTGATTGGACTTCAACTTTATCAAAAACTACCTTGACCAAAAACTTTAACCTGAAATCTTCACTATCATTTTCTGTGTTTAGTGAACCATTAAATTGGGGTCAAAACTCTAATTTGGCATTAAAATTAGAAAGATCATATCATAGGGCATATGTGTACTAAGTTTCAAGTTGATTGATTGGACTTCATCTTCATAAAAAAAACTACCTCACCAAAACCTTAAACTTTAAGCGGGACAGACAGACAAACGATCAGGCGGACGAACGAATAGACGGTCGGGAGGGCGAACGGACGCACAGACCAGATAGTAAAAAATCCATCGCAGGTGGAGCATAAAGTCAAAAAGCAGAATACTCTGAGGGATACGGTTGACATAGTTTTCATTGACACATGTATAGCAGTTCTGCCAACTGTTCATTAAGCAAATGCGTGAGATTTGGCAAAAATTGAAAGATAAAAGAGGAAAAAATAGGTCCAAGGATACTGCCGCAAAAATGTAATGAGTTAATATTTCTTGACGAGTCGTATTGTGTTTCGATTTTGACGGAAAATACTTCCGGAAGGGCGACAACTCGAAACGATAATATAGAAGACTTCATCTCGGGTGAAGGGGTGTTATAGGTAAAATTTTACGACGTAGACTTAATTTATTTAATTTAAATGATGCATTTGATTTAAAATCATGCAACAACAATAACTCTCAATAGCAGACAGACAAAGAGAGAATCCCACGAGTTTCAAATTAATCAATGAATAGGGCAATCCAGAGCAACAACTCAATCTGATACCCTTTGAAATCAAAAAAACTACATGCATGCGCATTTATACATAAACAAACCCGCGACTTCCAATTTGGAACAAGAACTTTTATTATTTGATATGATGAATGGTTCTCCATTTCTTTTTGAGAGTACAGTATCAAATATCAGTTTTATAACGGTAAAATATAGAAAAACTCCACTTTAGTTCTTATATGACAGAAATAGAATTATTGGAATATAGAGAACTATCGCATTTATCAACACGTATAAGTCAAGGGAAATATCAAACATGAAGATTATGAGAAGGACATTACAGGAAAGTTGTTTATGTTCAATCCTTTTGCTTAATTTTACTTTTTAAAGCAAGACAATCATAAGAATCTGAGATGTTGCTGAATGTTTATAATAAAACGATTGACGTGATGGAATGCAGCCCTGAGTCAACGGTAAAAGTCTACAGATTGCTTGAAATCAATCGTCTCCCATAAACCTGATATTGAAGAAAGTGTTTGCTAAGTATGGTTAAACACAGCATCCGTCCATTATTGATAATTCATACCTTCTGGGTCCCCTGGCTTGTTGTCAGACATAATTGAAGCGAGTTTTGGGTACCGATGACTCCACAGATCGTTTTGATATGGTAATATCTGGTAGTACATAGTATATTTATACAAAATTAAAGTAATCACAATAAAAAATTATTTTGAAGATGCTCAATAGACACTCTATATAAATCTTCATTCACATCCAAAACTCATATATCATAGATGAAAAGGAATGGGCATCTCAACGATAATTACTGTGTTTTATAACCGGCGCGCTAGACCACACGACCACCCGGGCTTCATATAATGAAGCTTTCGGTGGCTGGGTGTTACCTTTCCACGTCAGTTTGAATCGAGCGTCGTACTACAGTACATGATATAAGGCATGACGATGTTGTTCTTACAGATCAGCTAAATTATGTAAAGTAAAGGATTCTACAAATTAATGTAAGATACAGTCACAGAAAATAATTATATTTATAAGTACGTCTGAGCCAGTGACAACTCTACAACATATTTATCCATCGGACCACCAGCAGTGATACATGGCTGTGTACATTATATATATACAACTCTGTTTAGAAGAGGGAAGAACAAAAAAAATGCGTAAGCAAATTTACAGATCTAACATTGTTGGGTTGATGTTTAGACGAGTTGTATATACATAATGTACACAGCCATGTATCACCATCACTGCTTGTGATCGATGGATAAATATGTTGTAGAGTTGTCACTGGCTCAGACTTACTTATATATAAATATATATATAGCAGAATTTACAACTCCTGTATGAATAACGTTTGCAATATACTAGTACGTATATATTTTCGTTGTAATTTAGTTGATCGGCTCTGTTAGATCATAAAATTCCTATAAACAGTTTGAAAAAGCTTTCATTGAACATTTTGGTGCCACATGTGTATCCGCCTTTTTTTTGCAGACCTTCAAAAGCCATCAATATATCTTTAACGTAGGTTATGAGGACACTTCTGAAATTTGGTTATCCGTTGTGAAGAATAAAGATAAAGTTCTGTATTCTTAAATATCAAAAATATATGTTATTCTTCAGGATTTTAACTTCGGTAGGTATCGTATGCTCATATGTTATATTTCCAAGTGAATTATCAACGCCTTATTCTGTTGACAGCCGGTTTTACGCATAAATACGATTTTGTTCGCAGCTTTAAATGTAAAATAGTGTATTACTGTTCTATATTTACCAAGCGAAATAACGTAATATGGAACTAAATGTAAATGCATTTGCCTTAATGCCTCATTTTTTTCATGGGGAAAAAGATGACAATGTTCCACTTGATTTGTTTTACACTCATGGGGTCAAATTCAATTGATAAAAATTCCCATAAAACAAGTTGCAGTGTCGGTTATTCCTAAATAAGAAAATAGCTTTGATAGCACAATCTGGTATTAATTCTAATGTTACAGTTAATCATTATTTATGAAATGATACCAACTGATGATGACAGTGCGGTTTATAATTTTACTGTAACTCGATGTTAATACATACGTTTAAATTTCCTATTAACACATAAGTGTTTCCACCTCCATTGTGACCTCTAGCATCTATCTGCATTGAATACTTAGATGTATTGAAGAAAATATTCTGTCGAATAATATTGTTCCTTCCTCCCCCAATGTTGACATGCACATCATTCTGTAAAAAATTGAAAACAACACGTTTAATAATTTCATGCGTTCGAAGCGCTTTTCTGTTTTTTTCCTTCATCAGTAACGCTCAAAGCAAAACATTTGAAATCCGAGGATATATAAGTGCCGAAACCGTTGAAGAGCTATATAAAACTAGAGGCTCTAAAGAGCGTGTGTCGCTCACCTTGGTATTTGTGAATTAAACAAAGGAAGCAGACAGTTCATGACAAAATTGTGTTAAGGTGATTGTGATGTGTTTGTACATCTTACTTTACTGAACATTCTTGCTGCTTACAATTATCTCTATCTATAATGAACTTGTCCGTGTAGTTTCAGTGGAAAATGTTAGTAAAAATTTACAAATTTTATGAAAATTGTTAAAATTGATTATAAAGGACAATAACTTCTTAGGGGGTCAATTGACCATTTTGGTTATATTGACTTATTTTTTAGTCTTAAATTGCTGTACATTATTGCTGTTTACAGTTTATCTCTATCTATAATAAAATTCAAGATAATAACTCAAAACAGTAAAATTTCCTTAAAATTACCAATTTAGGCGCAGCAACCTAACAACGAGTTGTCCGATTCATCTAAATATTTCAGGGCAGATAGATCTTGACCAGATAAACAATTTTACACAATGTCAGATTTGCTCTAAATGCTTTAGTTTTTGAGTTATAAGCCAAAAACTGCATTTTACCCCTATGTTCTATTTTTAACCGTGTCGGCCATCTTGGTTGATTGGAGGGGTAACGAAACACAAATTTTAAACAAGATACATCAATGATGATTGTGGCCAAGTTTGGATTAATTTGGCCCGGTAGTTTCAGAGGAGAAGATTTTTGTAAAAGATCATGGAGATTTACGAAAAAAGGTTAAAAATTGACTATAAAGGGCAATAACTCCTAAAGGGGTCAACTGACCATTTTGGTCATGTTGACCTATTTGTAAATCTTACTTTGCTGAACATTATTGCTGTTTACAGTTTATCTCTATCTATAATAATATTCAAGATAATAACCAAAAACAGAAAAATTTCCTTAAAATTACCAATTTAGGGGCAGCAACCCAACAATGGGTTGTCTGATTCATCTAAAAATTTCAGGGCAGATAGATCTTGACCAGATAAACAATTTTATCCATGTCAGATTTGCTCTAAATGCTTTGGTTTTTGAGTTATAAGCCAAAAATTGCATTTTACCCCTATGTTCTATTTTTAGCCATGGCGGCCATCTTGGTTGGTTGGCCGGGTAACAAAACACACATTTTAATATAGATACATCAATGATGATAGTGGCCAAGTTTGGTTTAATTTGGCCTAGTAGTATCAGAGGAGAAGGTTTTTGTAACAGATTACTAAGATTTACGAAAAATGGTTAAAAATTGAATATAAAGGGCAACAACTCCTAAAAGGGTAAACTGATCATTTCAGTCATGTAGATTTATTTGTAAATCTTACTTTGCTGAATATAATTACTGTTTACAGTTTATCTTTATCTATAATAATATTCAAGATAATAACCAAAACAGTAATATTTCCATAAAATTACCAATTTAGTGGCAGCAACTCATCAACGGGTTGTCTGATTCATCTAAAAATTTCAGGGCAGATAGATCTTGACCAGATGAACAATTTTACCCAATACATCAATGATGTGGCTAAGTTTGGTTTAATTTGGCCCAGTAGTTTCAGAGGAGAATATTTTTGTAAAAGTTAACGACGACGGACGACGACGGCGACGGACGACGACGACGGACGACGGACGCCGGACGCCAAGTGATGAGAAAAGCTCACTTGGCCTTTTGGCCAGGTGAGCTAAAAACTAAAACAAATAGCCAAATTCATCTAATGTCAACTTTGCCTGTAAATGAGTCTTAACAGTGTTATGGGACTTGCATATATGTACTTGCATATTTCTGGATGAATTAATGTTGGCTAGAACGATTAAGCATAAACTTCTCACAAAATTAATAATTGGCCTCAAAAAGCTGTCTTGAAAGCGGTTTTTTAATCGAAAAGTTGCTCTTATTTCTTTTTTTTTCAAAATGTTTTTATTTTTTCGCAACAAAAATTGAAAGTTATATGTAGTATTCATCAAAGAAACCTTTACTGTTTTGGAAAATATGTAATTTATCTGATGTCGCTATAGGGAACCACAGGGAGAAAACTTTGTTTATGCTGTTCGTTTGTTTTTTGCAATTATGTATTTTAGCACTTTGAAGTCATAGAGAAATTATTATAATGACAGAAGACAAAATATTTTGATAATGACATCTATCTGAGTAATGGTGTATGTAATGGTGAATGTTGTGTTATTGGTTAGTTTAAAAAATGTTTTATATTTCCGATTGAATATGCAACACATAATGTCTTAACATAATTTTTTCATCGTTTTAGAAATTTAGAATAGACCTCTCCCTCCACAGACAAAATTACTAACCCACATAAACATTGAAAAAAGCTGATTCAAGTTAACCATATGCAATAAAACAATCAATTATGTCATCTTACAAATATATTAAAAAAAAAACACGCAATATTACGACGAGAAAGACGCCGCTGATAATGCTTATGATTAAAGTTACATAGAAAAATAAAAAACATGTAATAGTATTCAAGTTATATGTATTAAAATGTGCATGACACTGTAGATATGCATTGAAAAAGTAAATGTAAAAGCAGAAACGAACAAAATCTTTCGTCTCTCATTAACTATTCAAGCAAATACAACATTAATTTAAAGATGCATAAAACACTTTGTACTTACGTCATGAAAAACATTATTTTCGATAATAGCACTGGAAAATTGGTCATCTAGCATAATACCTCTGACGTCAGCACCTGGTACCAGTCGTTTAATATCATGGAAATGGTTGTTTCGAATAATGTTTCCTCTCAGAAAAAAATAAACCCTTTTGAGAAATATGACCGTAAGAGATCAAATTAATAGCAAAATTCAAGATATGTTATAGATTAATTGTTCTTTTTTCTCAAAGTCTACAATGTTTACGGAACATTCGTTAATGTGACGTGACATGGTATACCGATACAATTAGTTATCAAATGTAGGCTTATAATTTGATATATTTATGATGATTTTATTGATACGCAAGACGCGCGTTTCGTCTAAATAACACTCATCTGTAACGCTCAGATAGTTAAAAAAGCCAAACAAGTTTAAAATTAAAGAGTATTGAAGACAATGTCAGATACAGCTAGGGTAATATTTGCCTAGGATACGAAAATCCTTAGCATACCGAATAATGTATACTTTTGCAAACAGTAAATCAATATAAATGACCATATAATTGATATTCATGTCAACACCGAAGTGCTGACTACTGGGCTGGTGATACTCTCGGGGCCAAAACGTCCACCAGCAGTGCCATCGGTAGAGTTGTGTAAATAGATAAAAAAAAAAAAAGGTACAGGCTTATAATTTGATACACCAAACGTGCGTTTCGACTACGTTACTCATCAATGAAGATCAATCAAAATACTAGGAAAGCCAAACAAGTATATAGTTGAAGAACATTGAGGACCGAAATAACCCAAAAGTTGTTCCAAATATGGCTAAGATAAAATATGCCTGGGATAAGAAAATCACAAGTATTTCGAATAATAAAATATGAAAAGCTTTCAAATAGTCAAGTAGAAAATGAAATTGTGTTATACTTTTCGTGTACAATAAAATAACATCAATTGACAGTTATAGTCGTAAAAAGAATTTAATAATAATTTGAAATCAATCAGGATGCTTCTGTATTTGTAAGTATAAGTTACTTCCAAAAGTTATAAATTATCTATAAAATTATACATAAGATCGAAAAGTTACATTGCATTTCTATATCAACATTCAAAATTTGATAATTCCTTTAAAAATTTAGAATGTTGTTATAAAGTCTTGCGATCTAAGAATGTCCCCTATTATTTTAACCAAACTGAAACCATGTTAATTAAACATTTTTGAAAAACTTATCAAAAATATGTTTAGTATGATTAACGAGTGCACTACAATGTGTGAAATAGAGGCGGGAATAAGTCGAAGACAAACTAATCACCCCATGGCAAAAATGAATAACGACAAAGTGTCCAACAACAGCTTACAAAACACAACACCGACCACGCCAAAACCGGGATGTTCCCATGCTCTGGAAGGGTAAGAAAAGTGTGCTCAAACTGTGACACCGTTCCATTTACGCATATGGTATATACGTTAATACGTGTTATCTGGTGAATAGGATGCATACAAAAGCGGATTGGTAATTGACTCTTTACTAACACTAGGAAACCATACACTATGCAAACCCTAAGTCATGTAAGTTTTTTCTTACTCTCAAACTTGACCGAATGTGATTTTGAATTGAAATAATTCTTTAGGACAAAAGATCTGCAATACTGTTGTATTTAGAAGCAACACACGTACAGACATTTTGAAATGAAAAAAGCAAAATACACTTTTAAAAAAATAAAAGTAAACTGTATCCTTTTGATATTTCATCAGGAAACACCTTTTGAGTCAAAGATTAAAACGTTGATTTTGCACAATTTGCATTGTGAAAAAATAGTTAGACCTTGTAAATTAATACAACTTTAACTTACCGCAGCCCAGTCACGACCAGTCATCATTCCTCCACAATCACTTGCCTCTAGACACATTTTAGATATATGATTATATTCAAATAAATGATCATTTTCCTGCCAAAAAAATCATAAAATGTAAAAACATAATAAGAAATAAAAGAATTCGTCAAATAAGTAGCAGTTTTGACCAACTGTCATTATTAGTTGTTATTCGCTGCAGTAGGCCCTGCTAACCAAATTATATCCACTGTTTTATTCTATCTTATTGTCCCTTTAACATGTTTTACTCCACACCCTTGTGTAGCTGTTCCGTTTCTTTTATCTATATGTACCGCGCTTTGTATACTGTTGTTGTCTTTGTTTTGTACGATTAGGTATAGTGTAGACGGTTAGTATAGTATGGTGTACAGTTCAATGGTTTTTTGGTTATTGCTGCTAATGGAAATAATAATATCACATTTAACATACATTGCTCGTAGGTTTAAAACCGAAATAGCTACTATAGATTATCTAATGACTTTTATCCCTTTGAATTACAAAATATATGTAAACTTGTCGACTTGGGACAGTAGTGAGAGGGTTAGCGCTATAAAACCAGGTTTAATCCACTATCTTTTACAATTGAAAATGCCTGTACCAAGTCGGGAATATGACAGTTCTTGTCCATTAGTTTTTGATGCGTGTTTTTATTTGAACTTGCCATTTGATTATGGACTTTCCGAATTGATTTTCCACTAAGTTCAGTATTTTTGTGATTTTACTTTTTATATAGATATTGGCATGTTGCATAGATGCTTTTATTCATGTTAGAGACTAATGGTAACCTCGAAATATTCTTTTATGCCTGGTGATTTCTGTTTCATTAATGTAAGAAAAGCTACATTTGTTTTCTTTTGATTATTAACAAAACATGCCTACGATGTATACATTGTGAAACTTGTGAAAAAACGGGCTTCAAAATGTGCACTCTTGAAGCTTTTTGTTTTTTAAATACTGCTGTATGTTGCGATTAACATATAATTGACATACTCGCCAATGTATTCCTGTATATGAACCTCTGTATAAAATGTTATGGTGAATATGGTTTCCAACACCTCCACAATAAATTCCATCACTCCCGACATATCCGACCCGTCCGAAATTTTGTATGACATTATCGGACACTTCATTTCTTGATGGGGTTAATGTTTTTCGATCACCACCTATCAAAAACAAAAATATGTTGAGTTTTTTTTTATCTAATACTCCTTTTTGGTACAAATTATTTTTATCGACATGAGGCATATATAAAATCAATATTCATAGTTATCCCGTCGAAATTTTCGCAATCAATAATCATTGAAAATTTTTTGAAATTCTTAACTGAAGTATAATTATAATTGATTATATTGATGATAGTTATCAAAAGGTACCAGGATTATAATTTAGTACGCCAGACGCGCGTTTCGTCTACATAAGACTCATCAGTGACGCTCATATCAAAATACTTATAAAGCCAAACAAATACAAAGTTGAAGAGCATTGAGGATCCAAAATTCCAAAAAGTTGTGCCAAATACGGCTAAGGTAATCTATGCCTGGGATAAGAAAATCCTTAGTTTTTCAAAAAATTCAAAGTTTTGTATACAGGAAATTTATAAAAATTACCACATTATTGATATTCATGTCAACATCGAAGTGTTAACTACTGGGCTGGTGATACCCTCGAGGACGAAACGTCCACCAGCAGTGGCATCGACCCAGTGGTTTAAATAGTTATCAAAAGGTACCAGGATTATAATTTAGTACGCCAGACGCGCGTTTCGTCTACATAAGACTCATCAGTGACGCTCATATCAAAATACTTATAAAGCCAAACAATTACAAAGTTGAAGAGCATTAAGGATCCAAAATTCCAAAAAGTTGTGCCAAATACGGCTAAGGTAATCTAATATGCCTGGGATAAGAAAATCCTTAGTTTTTAAAAAAGTTCAAAGTTTTGTATACAGGAAATTTATAAAAATGACCACATTATTGATATTCATGTCAACACCGAAGTGTTGACTACTGGGCTGGTGATACCCTCGGGGACCTATTTGATTTGTCAATTTCTAATTGTCTGTTGTCATTTGATGTCATCAATTTCTCATTATTTGATGTCATTTGTTGACGTGCTTAGTGTTTTTCTTGTCAAAGTAGATATGCTATATACTGATCATCTGAACGAACTGGTAAAAAATCCAACCTAAAATAGAAATTCCCCCATCAGTATTCCGAATGTAGCACTGATTGATTTTAATATTGCTTCCTCTTGTGTTTATTCCGTATGAACCTGAAACAAAATTATACTGTTAATATAAAATAAAGCTATGCTGTGAACATTTGTTTAATTGATCAAGATAGGTATGGTACTTTGTAGGCATTCTTAGATTGCAAAACTTTATATGAACATAGATATCAGATAGTGTCACAATTTATAAAAGTATCAAGGTACGGTCTTCAACACGGAGCCTTGACTCACATCGAATTGCAAGCTTAAAAGAGCCCTAAAATTCATTAGTGTAAAACAATTCAAACGGGATAAACAACGGTCTAATCTATACAAAACAAACGAGAGATACTTATGAACAAACATCAACAAACGACAACCACCAAACATCAGGTTTCCATAACTAACGTTTTTTAGTAACAGTAAGCCTCACGAGTATATAAAAAATATTCATTTTTTCAAATTTAATAATATGACTCTAATTTAAAATAAAATAAAATAAGTGCGTCACTTGTGGATTAATGTATAAATAGAAATAATAAGAATAAAAAATTAATTAAATCGATAATGGGCCGTATAAACTTACCTGTGTTCTGAATTTGTAGTTTCGACAGAGTTATTTTGCTGACTAGAGAGGCAAGTATACCATACTGTCGACATGCTTCGATTGAAAACCCTTCAAGGACAACATTTGCAGAAGAACTTGAAATTCTGTAATTTAAACAATGCCTTTTCAGTACACTAAGTAAATTAGATGTTCAAAATAATGTGGCAAACAATTTTACGATAAGAAAAATGTATTTATATTTGTGTGTCTCTTTAATATTGGTGATACTACACCAGTAGTTTGTCCACTGATGACCAACTTTTTTAAACTGATTTATATCTAAGTATAATCGCTTGCGTAGCATAAGAACTAAAGAAATATGATAATTTACTCCTGAGTATCTTAGTATGCGTTATAATTCAAAGTTTGCATACTATATGTTTCGCAATACCACAGACACCTGATTTGATGTCAAAATTACACAAATAACAGGTTGAACTATGAGCTGGTTCCCTATTATGATACCACTGCTATAAGTTAACGGTATTCAGGGAGTTTTTGAGTGATAAATTTTTAGTCTTTGGGAAAGGTGCGTCCAAAATGTTATGATAACGAAATGGGGTTATACATGTCAAAATGCGACGTAAATAACTTACTCTAGACATGTAGGTACAATAGAAACATAAATCTTGTCAGTGTCTTTGTAAGGCACACTGTTACTCGGCCAGACATATAAAATACCACGCTCTCTATCTACATAGTATTCACCCTGCAAGTTAAGGAGTGCATAAAACAGAAGGGAAAAAAACAACATATGTTACGCCTTAAAATATAGCTGAACATCTACAATAACCATATTTACGTGTTCATGCACGTTCATGGTCTCTAATATTATACAAAAGGTTTTCGTTAAGAATCACTTTGAATGAATAACTGACTTCATGTTCAAATTGCAGTTTAATTCCAGTTTAGTTATTCTTGTCGTGAGTATTTCAGAACAACCGTATTGTTTCACATTTTAAAATTAACCGATCAATAATTTGATTAATCATCAAGAACTGTTCTAATCGTTGCATTGCACTGAGAGTATATATATATATGTATATATGAAAGGTTTTTTTTTCAAGTTGTTTTCCACTCGCTTCTATATTTGTAATGCATTTATAGACTTTTTCTTTTTGTCGCTATATGTGTCAGCAATTGAAATAGTTTTAGACAAAGATGCACTACCCTTCTAATTAAAAAATAAATGGTACTCACGGGCTCATCAAGTTCGGACATCACATTAACAAATCTAAAGTAGCCACCTTGTTTCGAATTCCCACCCTTTGATAGGGCTGATGCATCATAGTATCCTAAAAATAAATAATATTTGCATATTAAACAATGGACACAGATAAATTCATGACAAAATTGTGTTTTGGTGATGGTGATGTGTTTGTAGATCTTTATATACTGGACATTCTTGTTGCTACAATTATCTCTATCTATAATGAACTTGGCCCAGTAATAACAGTTGAAAATATTTTCTTTAAAAATTTACAAAAATTTATGAAAATTGTTGAAAATTTATCAAAAAGGGCAATAACTCCTTATAGGGTTAATTGAAATTTTGGTCATGTTGACTTATTTGTAGATCTTATTTTATTGAACATTCCTGCTGTTTACAGTTTATCTCTATCTATAACATTCAAGTTAATAACCAAAATTTCCTTAAAATTACTTATTTGGGGGCAGCAACCCAACAACTGGTTGGGCCAGGTGAGATAAAAAGCAAAATTAAAATACATACGAGTACACCACGTGAAAAAGTCAGTTAGACAAGTCAATTCAAATAAGTTGGATGGATACTACACTCAGCAGTTTTAGAAATGTCAGTAATTCATTCTGTTTGAAGTCATTGAAACATATCAGGAATAATACAATTGCAGATACGAAAATATTTCCTCTAACTCCGTGAAATCACCTAGTTTTATAAACCATCTTTTTAAGCAAACTATAAAATGTTATTCTTGATTGAATATAAAAGTTTAAAAAAACAAAAGTTTTGGAAAGAACGTATGGAAAAGAACGTTCTGAAATTGTCTTTTGATTGAGTTAAGCCATTTCAATTGAAATTTTATAGTTTGTCATTCTATGTTGTGATGCTACACTATTGGTTCAGGTAAGGATGAAGGATATTGCAATGTACAAATCAAAACGTTTTAAACCCGCTGCATTTATTTTCAACTGTCCTAAGTAAGGAACCCGATGTTCAGTGTTGTTGATGACAGTAAACATTTGCTGAGAAAGTTGTTTCGATATAAAAAAAAAACACATACTAAAAAGACGAGGTCCAATTTGTCAGCCGTCATCACGTAAAATCGACAAATCAAAGAATTCAACTTTATATACAACTAATATAGTACAAAGGTGTAGATTAAAAATTACATCACTCCAGGTCCTTTTGTTTTCCACGTAATTAATATTGCCAATAATTAAGAAGTTCCGGGTCGAGTCCGATACCGATACCAATAGTATATAGTCACCTGTTACCTATTACCTTATCTGTACGTTCCGCATCTGACAGGCGCACCACCAAACGGTGTATTCAGGATTAATATGCTATATACACGGGTCATAATCACAGGGTTGACACTACTAAATTGTCAAATTGTTACCTATTGTAGTATTTTAATCAGTAAGACTTTCTAAGAGGTTAACAATACGAATACTAAAAATCTGGACTAAAAATAAGGCGTATAGGTACAGTTTTCAATTTGTCAGCGGGTATGACGTTAAACAGCGAATTAAAGAATTCAACTTTATTTATAACTAATATAGAACAAATCTGTTGATTAAAAAATACTCCATTCCAGGCCCTTTTGTCACGTTTCTAAATAATTAATATTACCAATAATTGATAAGTTCCAGTTCGACGGGTTCAAACAGAAAGATTTGAAAGCAGAGAAAACTGTGTATCTTAAAATCGGCATGACTTTATCAGATGACAATACTATTACTAAAATAAGGCTTTCGCATAGTTATATACTTTAATTCAGTCACGGACCCGCGATATCACGGGTGTGCTCTAGTGTATACATAAATATCAGTCATGCAAATTACTAATGTTCACTCTGGTATTGTTAAGGTTTCCTTCTTTAACCAAATGAAACAATCATGACAGTTTCTCTTTGAATGTGCGCTTTAATATAGACTTGTGAATGCGTCTGGTTTTGAAAATGTTGATTATTATGGATACCGTATACCTTTCTTTAGTCCGTATAATGGTGGTTTGGACAGTGTTATATTTTTATTTTTTGGATCAAGGTGTTGTACTTTGTAAGCTCGATCTGACCAACTCCAATACCTAAAACACACATCCTTTTGTCATAACTATGTTATATAATATGTATTGTCTTCTTATATATATATTATTTGTTGAGTGTGTGAACACGAATAGTATTTGTATGCATTTACCAAGTTGCTTACATCCAAATAGTCACATTTAATAGACTCTTCCACATCACATCTTTTATAGTTAAGATCTTTGTTGCTATTTTTGTTTTGTTTTCTTTATAATGTTTTCACGGTATTGTTTGTCTTTTTCCAGGGTAACTTTAATTTGCTGTTTTCTTCGATTCGAGTTTTTTTCTCTGTATATTTTGTCTTTGTATACTCAGAAAATGATGAAATACATGTAATAATATCAGAGTCAAATCGTGTATGCTGCTACTCATAAAATATATCTGTAGTTTACAAATATTTCTTAACATTTCAAATGGTTTCCTATGTACTGTATATAGTATAATATATAGTTTCTTGTGTACAATTTGGAAATTAGTATGGCGTTCATTATCACTGAACTAGCATGTATTTGTTTAGGGGCCAGCTGAAGGACGCCTCCGGTGCGGGAATTTCTTGCTACATTGAAGACCTGTTGGTGACCTTCTGTTGTTTTTAATATGTTCGGGTTGTTGTCTCTGTAACACATTCCCCATTTCCATTCTCAATTTTATTGCAATTCGTCGTCAAAATCACAATTTGTAAATTTGTATGTTTGATCGTAATCTTTAAATTGGCTTTAAATCAATTAAAGAGTTAGTTCACAAATTTTAAATGTGATTCTACAATTATGTAGAGTATAAGATTCTATTTAAATTATGGTAACATCATCAAAATGGTATAGAATGTTACACTTCGCAATTTATTATTGATTGCATAGCTAACTCTATTATAGTATACGAATTAAAACATTTAAATACCAGAAGCCATGAGCCCAAAGGTCATTTTCATGGTGCCACTGTTTAGGTTGGTCCGAATCATATGTGAAGGATTTCTTGTCACTATAAGTTGTGTTGATGTTGATATACCCCTAGATCAAAATATAATCTTATAGCTTTAATCACTCAGAAGTGTATTAATGTATAGATTTTTTAAATGAAACCACAAGTTGTATGCTTGCACGTGACTTATTTTAGATATTGTTTAGAACTGGTATGTTTTGCACAAAAAATCATCTTCTGTAAAGAATTAAGGAGATTCTAGAAAAAGAAAGAGATTGAAACTCCATGTTTAAACAATCACCTACCACTAGTTTCTAACATTACAAATTATTTTAATACAATAAGTCCTATCTGAAAAATGAAGGACACAGGTGACAATTTTTTTTTCTACAGTGTCTTTTTTTCTCTTCAGAAATCGACATTTTCATTCCAATGTCATGGTTTTTTATTTTTTTTTAAACTTGTATTAACGAATTTTCTATCTGTTTTAAGTGTTAATGATTCCAAGGGGTCGGAAAAATTAACAATTTGCACGACCGGGCAGCAACAATCAAGGTCCGTGAAAGATCAAGTAATGTAATCTATATACAAATTTGTAATATTCTTTTCGTTTACAATAATTATTCAGTCGCGATTCCTCATAAAAAACTTTTTATATTTTTGATAAAATTGAGAATGAAAATGGGGAATGTGTCAAACATCATAAGGTCAACATCAAATACATACTAAAACTTACTTTATTAGGATATCTAGCTAGTATTAATGGTTTGCCGTTCTCAAATACTTCTAATGCGGCTAGTCGTTTTATGTAATATCCATAATCTGTTAAAGTACCAAGATTTGTAACGCCGACATCAGACAATCGTACTTGTAGTACCTAAACAGTTACCATTTGAAAAAATAAACATTAATGAATATGACTAATGTAGGTAGGAAATTAAACAAGCAAGAAAGTGTATCTAACTGAATCCCGATGGTGCAAAGGAGTCAAAATTAAAATTTCTACAATTTGTACATAGGCAGTGGCAGTCCAAATAATCATGACGTCTTGAAGAATGATGAAAATGCATAACATAATCATTATTACATCAGTCTTTCTATTCGGCGTTTAAACTGCACGTGCACTTGGTCGATAGATTTTTTTAAAGATGATAAAATCGAAACAACATGGTTTGAAATGCCAACTAATAGAAAGAGAAGGAGATCACTTTAACCTAACGGCACAGCTACATTTAATCAATGGAAATCTCAGAGGACAATATGCAGTCTTCAATAAAAGACAGGGTTCAATATGTTGTGTCAGGCTGTAAATCGTCCCTAGTCAAAAGAAGTAAATATAAATGTTTAAACAGTATCTACTATTAATATTCAATAATCAAAGGAAATAAAACCAATAAGATATAATAAACAACTTTTGATGAAGTTCCTGAAACATTTTAAGTTTAGCAGTTTAAGATTCAATTCATTCGTCATTCAACTAAAACGTTTAATCCCGCTGCAAATGTTTGCACCTGTCCTAAGTCAGGAATCTGATGTACAGTAGTTGTCGTTTGTTTATGTAATATATACGTGTTTCTCGTTTCTCGTTTTGTTTATATAGATTAGACCGTTGGTTTTCCCGTTTGAATGGTTTTACACTAGTAATTTTGGGGCCCTTTATAGCTTGTTGTTCGGTGTGAGCCAAGGCTCCGTGTTGAAGGCCGTACTTTAACCTATAATGGTTTAATTTTTAAATTGTTATTTGGATGGAGAGTTGTCTCATTGGCACTCACACCACATCTTCCTATATCTATATAAAACCAATATTCAAATATAACAGTATAAAAACTTTCATTAAAAACATATTTAGTTCACGTATTTTGTTAATCATTTGTAAGTTACTTTATTCCTGGACGTAGAAGGTAATCTTTGTAAAGGCATGGACTCTGTAACTCTTTTAAACGCCGACGACAGTATCCGTTTTCCTCCGGTCTGAAGAGTAATCATTATACAAGTATAAATTTTAAAAACTTAATAATGATAATAATAATTTTAAAAGACCATTTCCTGCAATAGATTTATAATAATGATGTAATATATCGATATATTTTAGCAATACGACTAGGCTGGACTACACGTATGTGTGGACTTTAATTATGTAGTATGTTTTAGTAGAGGTAACCGGTGAGATCACGAATCACGTACGAATCACGAACGTATCACCTAATTTGCCGTATGACACGAAGTGGGATCATTAATTTCAAGTAAGGATGCCTAACTGTTCATGAGTATCTCGCTTTGATTATAAGTGCATTTTGTATTGATTGATACGCGTACTGCCTGTTTTATTCTTTTTATTTTGTATGTCGTCGTCAGTCACGGAGCATTTTCTGGTGGGAATAGAGAGGGGTTATATTTTTTAGAACAAAATATTTTGATTCTGATTTTGGTAAAAAAATAATCCTGGCCAGCACCTAGAGTATGAAACGACCGTTTGATTTGTAAGGGGGGGCTGAAATAAAAAGGCAGGACAGACCATAAGGAAATCATAAAAAGATAAAAAGATAGGCTCTCTTACTTTTCATTATTGCAATTAAACTTGAACCTTTAAAAATAAGTAACAACTTTCGTTGAATGCAGTACCAAACTCTCCCAAACCACGCATCTCGCGTTGAAATTGTGACCAAAACATGAGTTAAGGGTCCGATCATTTAACTTGCATGGAAAAGGGGGGGGGGGTATTCTTTTAAATAAATAACTTGATTCCAAATTCTTAGAGACTGAACGAATAAAGAATGGCTAGAAATGGCAGAGACAAAAATAATTTCTGACGAGAAAATTGAACATGTCCTTCCTTGAACATGCCCTTCTCCCCGGTGCTTTGCTTTTGCGCCAATTGGCATTTCATTTGCGCCAAAAAAATCCTTCATTTGCGCCACAAACAATATTTCATTTGTGCCAAAAATAGTGTTATTATACGGTAAAATGATACATGGGTAATAAATAATCTTGCGTGTAGCAGTTGATTTTTTTTCTAAAATAAATAATCTGACTGGTCAAATCTGCCCGACCGGTCCCCACAGAATCAAATGATTGCCTCCTTATAACATCCTCAAAGATAGATGATCGACACCCGCTTTAACTGCGATATAAAATAATATATAGAAAAAAGACGGGGGGAATGGGGGTTGGGTATCTACATGTAACTGATTTATTTTTTATTATTGGTTGCAAATTTCTTGAAATGGACAGTGTCCCCTAGAGTCCCTTGAGACATTTGAGATTAACATGAAAAGGTGGCGCGGGGGAGGGGGAGGGGGTTCTTTTGGAAATAATATATTTTATTTTGATTTCTTAGGAAGAAAAAAATCTTATCTTTGATAATTACCACCAAAAAATAGTGTTAATTTTTTTTTTTAAATTGTAGCGCCGCATATTATTTTTTTCATGTTAAATGGTCGGTTCCTACTAGTTAAAATGTTTATTTTTGAACAAATATATATTCAATATCTTCTATATGTTTTTCTTTCAAACACATGCACCGTAATCAATTAATAGATTGTCCCCATGATTAAATCATGCTATCATTCCACGTGGCTATTAAAAGTGTAGAAGGTGACCACCACAGGTATACATTAATACGTACTGTTTCGTTTTGATCCGTACATAGGTACTTCCGGTATATAAGTTACAAATACATAGTCTTATACATCCATCCTTATACTTGAAAGCTCGTATTAAATCGTTGTTTTCTAATAAAGGGAACTTTGTGAGGTGTCAAGGGGTATTTAAGTCGATTATTCGATTTTAATAAACTTTACCCAATATGAAAATCACTGCTCCTAATACGTTCGTTCGTCATTATTCGTCGGTTCGTGATCTCACCGGTTACCTCTAGTATGACGTCCATTATCACTGAACTACATGTAGTACACATAACATGTTTGTTAAAGGGCAAGCTTAATCACGCCTCCGGATTTGGGATTTTTTTCGCTGTATTGAATACCCATTGGTGACCTTTGGTTGTTTGCTGCTCTTTTGTCGGGTTGTTGTCTCTTGTTATTCTCAATTATATTTTTTGCGAACCAAATGAAACTTTTCCACAGATCCATCTCTTATCGGTCAATCTATTTGAACTTTTTGTCAGTTCTAATGGCCCATTCAATAAATACAACAGCTATTGTTCTCTGTTTATGTTATTCACTGGTAACCTTAAATTCTTTTAAGAGAAATATATCTTTTGATGAAAAAACATGTTTTACACTATAAAACAGCATGTAATTTTGTAGTTATTCAATATCAATAGCAAAGTTAAATCTGTTCAATATAAACAGAAGAAAGAATTTACTGCATCAATGTATAAACCCGTTATTTAATAAAATGATATCACTAGGTGTCGCTATTGTAAAAGGAATTGCATTCCCTGCAGGAGCATTTGAGTTCATCGACCTTTTCGGTAGGGTTTGTGTTACTCAATCTTTGTTTTTTTGGTGTAGTGTTTTTTTTAATATATTTTGTTAGTTCTTCCCTTACTTTTTGGCCATGATAGTGTCTGATAAATTGGCCTGATGATTTTATTATCCGTAGTTATCATCTTCCTCTATTTAAGGAATAAGTTGTCGAGAGGATAAATATTACACGTCAGAAAACATATAAGGTATTTGGTTGATATATTATGTTACTTACAATATGGACATCTTGATCCTGAGAGGCTCTAATTGTAAGTCGTCTTGGCCCTGTGTGTTTAATCTTTAAAGTTGACTGCAACTCATAATAACCTGATCTTAGCTCAATGATAACATCTGTAATAAACGTATGTATGTGCTACTAGTATATATATATGAACGTAATAACAAGGACAATTTTCTAAGAACAAGTAATCACATTGGCATTTGATAATTTTTCTAAGTGATGACTTACACTTTACCAATATGTTAATGAGCTGTTGATTGTATTACAGTCAAATTTGTATATAAGGAAACACAGACAGGAAACGCAAGCTCTATGATGAAATACCAATTTCTGCGAAATATACTTAATGTACAGGTGCTGCTAAAATGCTGCTATAGTGCGGTGACTGAAGGTAGATTTTTTGGATTTTAATCTCCCCACCGAACACACACCTATATAATATATCATTGGAAAGAGGAAATCGTGTACTATAATAATATGCCTGTCGTCAGGACTTTGTATGGTCACAATTTTTTTAAATTGAGGTCAAAGGTTATATGTGAAAATCTGTGAAAATTTAAGAGGTTTCAATTTTGACATTTTTTTCTATTTCTAAACTCTACATAAATACAAACGATACTGTTTTGGCTCTATTAATGTTTGTTATTATACATAAACCTTAATCATTAAGATTTATTTTATCAAAAAATCCTAAAACGACGTTTTATAAACAAAACTTCAAAAATTAAGTTTTCAACCTATAAAATGATTAGAGCACCTGAACCTTTTGAAAAATTTCAATTTCAGGTAAAAATCAAGTGTCATGCAGGACAATACTTTAAAATTATTTTTTAAACTATCATATTGGGTGAGGTATCAAATCAAAGTAATAGAACACTACAGTCAAATATGACCTCAAACTGAATTGCGGATACTTCAGGTTTTATCATAGACTATTCGTTGCTTTTGGGTTTTTTTCACAAGTATTACAGCTTCCATGTAGTATTATCTTTTGTTGCGTATTTTACTCTGTTTAATATCTATTACATTATAAGTTTTGTACCTATATCCCCCCTTTTTTCCTTGCAACGTATTTCAAAAGTATTCCATATAAAAAAAGAAGATGTGATATGATTGCAAATGAGGCAACCAACACTCCAAATGAGACATGAATTACCACGGGTTTCAACAATGAGTAAAATTTATACTGCGTAGTCTTCAATTCACGAAATGAATATTGTACAACCAACGAAAAATCTCTCGACCTGATTAATGTACAAAATGAATCCGAAACAAAAAAATATAGTATATAGAAACATACGACAAACACTGCATTACCGTCTCGTGACTTGAAATAGACACAAACAGAATGTGGCGGGGTTTGACTTTTTTAAGGGCACGCCAACACTCCCCAAACCCGGGGGCTGGGACCATGTGTATCAATCCAACAAGCTCTATACCTAATCAACCGTTATCTCCATCATCTTCATTTTCACCAACCGTCACAAGACATGTTTTTAATATTTCTATACATTTCACTCATGGCCACAGGTATGCACATGAAAGGTTCTGCTCAAAGCAATACGTTATTTTGAGTTTTTCTTTACAAGTACAGACAAGGTATTGTAGGAAGTCCGAAGACATTTGTTCCCAAAGAAATACCAGCTTTAAACCATCCCTTTCAATTCATCCAAGATTTTACAGAGATCTTAAATGGGGTTATATACATTTTCATGGATCTACAATATGTCGATACCTGTAACTTGGCATTGCACACGGTCATATTCTTCTCTGGCTGTTTATGACGTCTTTACACTAAATCCATTGTATGTTGGATTAGTACGGATTGAGTGATTAGTCTTAGAGGCATGTTTTTTTAATTAGTTGTTAGTGGCTTTGAACTAGCTGTCAGATAACTTCGAGTACTCTCAGATCTGTTCATTGTGTCTTTTTTTGTCGGGATATATAAGTACCCTGCCACGTCCACTTGTATTTTTTGTCTATCTGATGAGTTAAGCCTTTTTCAACTGACTTTTATAGTTCGTTCTTATGTTGAACTGTTATACTAAGTAGTACTGTCCAAGGTTAGGGGGAGGGTTGGGATCCCGCTAAGATGTTTTACCCCGCCACATTATTTATGTATTTGCCTGTCCCAAGTCAGGAGCCTGTATTCAGTGGTTGTCGTTTGTTTATGTGTGACATATTTGTTTTTCGTTCATTTTTAACATAAATGAGGCCGTTAATTTTCTCGTTTGAATTGTTTTACATTGTCTTATCGGGGCCTTTTATAGCTGACTATGCGGTATGGGCTTTGCTCATTGTTGAAGGCCGAACGGTGATCTATAGTTGTTAATGTGTGTGTCATTTTGGCCTTTTGTGGATAGTTGTCTCATTGGCAATCATACCACATTTTCTTTTTTATATTAGGATGTCATCTGTCATCCATAATATGCTTGTATGCAAAGATGATGGGGAAACATTATGCATGAGACGTACACACTATCTTGATTTCGCTCAATTTCATGGTTGGCAACACATTAGATAGCGTCGCACTCTAATTTAAGAAGCATAAAATCCATTGGCATTCAATATTTCAACAAGGTGTTTCGAACCAAACTCATGGTACATTTGTTAAGCCAATCCGAAATGAAAAGGAGTAAAATAAATTGGCCACACAAACGGTTGACGCAACTACGCAATTTCTTTGATGCCATTTCCTGAGAATAGTCTTGGCTATGCAGTTTCATCGAGTTACCATAAAATGAATTGCAATAAATACGAAGGCATTGACTGAATTGAAGTAGAAAGAGACAATTCTTCCGAAGTTGGGTATACTTCTGTAGAGTTTGTAGAGATGTCTTTTCTATTGTAAACTTGCAGCGGAATGACATATCTGTCCGTTATTTGTGTCTATTACATTTGACATTAAAATTTTAAGTTCAGTTTTCAATTGACTAGCAGCTGATATGGCATCTCAAATAGTTATTCTGCTACAAAATATTGTTATATTTGCATTGAACTTGTTGAAGTTGTTTGACAACTGTATTTCTATAGAAATCAATGAGTTTAGACTGTATTTTACAAGTAAAATATTTTAAATTAGAATCAGCTGGAAGAATAGATCTACTACTAAGTAGTATATTTATCTAGTAACGGTGTCATGAGGAATGACCATTACATCGTTGTCAATTGCCAAAATAAAATTAATAAAAGCAGTATCGTGATCATAGATATCTGCTTTTTTTTCGTTTTTAGCAAATAATTTTTAATGCAACCAAAATGACAGAGTGCTTGAAGTTTAAAAGATGGACGGGAAACTATTTAAACTTTAACTTTAACTTTAACTGACACCGTTAAAACATTCTTAATACGCTCATCTGATTCAAACTTGAGTAGTTTTTGATCTTTCTAAAATGTTTTCTTGCAAAAAAATATACAAGCGCTCTAGTTGAACGTCTGCATTCTAGAACGCGTACACATACCCGAAACTGAGGGACAACAGTCCGATAATTGTATGTCGTCATTACATATCAGATTAGAAGCTTCCTCGCTCTAAAAGGGGGAACAAATATGTTTACTTGTGTAACTTTTGTAGCATAATCAATGATAAACAGCCTGCACGGACTTCTGTAAATTTCGCATGAAACATCTTGATGTTCACCTGATCTAATCTTTTATTCAATGCAGGTACAAAAATCGACTTTCCTATACAGGTAAATTGACTCAAAATTTCAGTCCATTTTTTCTTTTCTTTGCATAATGAGCACTGCATAAAATTTAACAAATTTTGTCTTTTCTTTTGACTTAATGGAGCAAGTTGCAACTGACTTGACATATCACGGAATATTTACTGAAACTATCCGTCAATTATTTTGATTTTACAATTAGACTTTTCTGACAAAGTAAATTTAATGTTTTATAACAAAAAAATCATAGAATATAAACAAATACAAACAAAGAATGTAGCATAAATCAGTGCAAATATGTGTATATAATAGCAAAAAAGGTAGTAATATCATATCAGTTGAGAGCAAATTATTGACTAATACACAAAATGTGACGGAAGGCAAGTGATTAAGTTCCGTGTTGAAATTGAAGTTTTTTATTCCATTCTTTTTCGATTGATTTCTTAAGGGTTTTTTCATATTTTGGTTCCGAAATTTTTATCACTGAGTATTTTTGTGAAATACTAATTGCTAAAATTATTATGGGATAATTTTTATTACTACTATAAAGAAGAAACTAAAGTTTGTGTCTGAATTTGCAATTGAAATTCCCTCAATTTTTAACAGTCTAAACTTCGCAAATTTTATAGATTATAAGAAAACGAAATACTAAATAGAATATTTCGATATATGAAAATAGCTTCAGGAAAAACTGTTTCAGTTAAATGTAAGCAAACATACACAATTTTTCATTTTGAAAAAGGGGGGTTGAAACTCTCCAATGTACTACTAGTCATTAAAACGACTATTTAGAAAAATGTGACCGTACGATATTCTGACGACAGGGCAAAAACTAAAGAAGACATATTTGTCTTTAAGTTAAGACCATTTTTAGCCGTGTGTTATTTGGGGAGATTAAACTAGCGATCTAGACGACTTTTTACACTTCTGTCACCGCACTTAAAATTGGAAAGCTGAAATCGTATTTTGAAGTGTTAAAACTAGTTGGAGATACAAATGTATATTGATGGGTAGAGAAAGTGATATATATTTGTTAGTTCAAATTCATTTTATGCATTTACATCATTTTTCTTTTCTTTTATTCGTATATATATTAGTATTTTTAAGATCCAGTTTACGTAGACAACGATCGGACTTGATTTTTAATATGTATGAAAAAATGCATATACATGTACTACGTAATCAGATAATTGGAAAGCTTGAAAATAAGTATATACTACCATCATACCATGTCATTCAGTGATTATGTTGTCAACATACGTTTTTCGTGTAATATACTTTTAGTGAGTCTATTGAAAGCAAGATAGGCATAAATTCGTCAGATGGAACTCAACACAACTAAACTTATTTATCAAGTTACCTTTATTCTTTGTCCCAGGTTCAACGATTTGTAAAAGTGCCTTCTCAATCGTACGTAAAGGACTAAAAATATCACGTCTAGAATATAAAAAAATGTAAAAACAATTAAATCTATAATCACTTGCAACACAGAGAAAAAAATAAATACACCTTAAAATTATACAACAGATGGCGTTAAAAAAACATGGCGCTTATATTCGAAACTCAGAAATTGACCCTACATGACAAAGTGATAAGAACGTTTCGTTTTGATACTACCCAAACCTTTACTAAAAAAAATACTCTTCAAAATTCATTAGATTTTTTCAGGAGCCACTAATAATGTTTCGATTAAGCCAAATCATTGGATCAATTCACAATAGTCCCTGTTTGTTATGTCCAATGAGAGTTTGCGATAAAATCAATGAGGATGAGACAGAAACCCAACTACAAAGAGTTATCGAGACGGCAATGGCAAGCTTGTCTTCATTAAAAGACTGGTTTCCTTAGATCCATATGTCAGTTTAAAATTGACCCCTACTAGTCCATAAAAGTGCATAATTTAAAACTGTCTAGGCTACAAATTGAATATCTTACCCTCTATTGCTGTCAGATCCGTTAGGACTTACGAATATATGAACTGTTGTCAAGTCATCTAAAAGAAAACAATTTACAAATGCAATGGAAGAGATATGTAAAAACAACTGTCTTATTATATCCGTGACTTTGTACTAGTCAGGTATAAGCTAATGTTGTTGTAAATAGATAAGACAATAAGGTCATCAATGTCTTACATAGAATTGAGAATGGAAATGGCGAATGTGTTAAAGAGACAAAACCCCGACCAAAGGAGGGAGAACAGCCGAATGCCAACAATGGGTCTTCCATACAGCTGGAAAAACCCGCACCCGGAGGTCGGTTTTAGCTCGCTCCTAAAACAAAATGTATATTAGTTCATGTATGAACAAATGTATGCTACTGAGAACAAAGCATAGAACAAGTTTTCAGGAATAGCCTTACCTCCGGGTGCGGGAATTTCTCGTTACATTGAAGACCTGTTGGTGACCTTCTGCTGTTGTTTTTCTATGGTCGGGTTGTTAACTCTTTTGATACATTCTCCATTTTCATTCTCAATTTTATTTATCAGTTATGTTCATACCTTACATTTAGAATTTTGATACATCAACTATTCATCACAATCGACATAAAAGAGTAGTTAATAGAAATATTGTGTATATATTAAGTCAAAGACAATCTACATGTGAGGGTATAAAGATCCTAGTGTTTCGAAAATTTTTAACTTTCGGTATAGTTTAATTTTAATACCTTAATGATGGCGTTTCCGTTTATACGAAGGCCGCCTTTGAGACGTTGAATACTCTTATGCTTCAGGTTAAATCAAGTGTGTGTAGGCATATTATGTTAATGCATGCATTCATACATTCTAATAACTTAATACAGTAATAAAACGTAAATTTCAAATTGATGAAATAGAAATATCTTTCTTATCAATCGTTACTAAGGTGAGAAAGATAAATAATAATTTGTCAATGTTGTCCATATTTTGTCAAGAGTTATCTTTCGTACCTTTAGATTAAAGTATGTTTAATTCCATTTCTCCCCCAAATTGATCTATGCGGGGAAAAAAATACAGAAATTTGCTTACAAGTTAGTTTTCACCTAGTCCATTCAAATATGTAATAAAAAAAATGTACTTTGATGTGCTCATTTTATGGATATATTGTGTAGAAACTTTAGAAATTTTCTCAAAACTTCGGTTTCTTGGACATTTCTATCCTTTCGACAGACACATCTTACTTCTTTATGCATATGCCTTTTAGATAAGTTTTGGCCATATTTGTCTGATAATAATTCATTTGAAATAACTCATTTTATCAAACTTTTTTGTTTCATGATTTAATATACCGGCATGTTTTGTTGTATATTTATCGAATTAAAATAAAGTGGATAATTTGTTCATTTAATTTTACCTCCCCTGTAATTGTATCGTATGTCATTTTAATTAGAGCATCGTTTCGTTGTTAACTTTATGACATGCACCGTTACATAAGTGACTTTATCTTAATGTGTTCAGTAGTTTAGTGTACATGAAAATTATGAAATATATTGCTACATTTAGTCATTAAACACAACGTATCAAAATTTGAAGATAAGGGTAGAATTATTGTATTTCTGTCGCTGTTTGAAAGAGTTAAAAATAAAAAATATAATCTCTAAACTGTATGCGTGGATATAAGTTATTCAACAAAATATATACATTGTTTCTGCATTCGGTATTTGATATAGCATCGAATACCTCGAGTTTATTACTAATTTCGTATAATAATAATTATTATCCTATGCAAATGTTTAATTTCTAAATTTAACCAAATATTAAAACGATAATCTATCCGCTGGACATTTTCATCCACTTTGCAAGTCTCAAATTAGCCTGAGAAAGTTTGCGTGACTTGAAATGTAATTGTTATTATAATAAAACTGTTCTGTTTGTTCATTTAGTTTTACAGGTCACTAACTACTTTCTTCTTAAATTGGAAGGTCATACGAAAGCGTTCAGTAATGAAATTGTTAATATAATTGATGTTCAAAGATCAGGCGTAATAAATTCGTCAGAATTTGTGTTTAGTGAAACATATTGATTTTTTAAATACCTTTGCCAAGCATGAAAACTTAAAGGTCTTTCAAGAATCCATAAAACAAGTAATAAGCATCTCTCGCATACGATAGTTTCAAAACCGATTCAGTTTTCATATGCAAAAGACTATAAAAAGAACCCATTAAATTGTATATGCCTGAATTCAAAAAGAAGTTTTATGTGGCATGTATAATCAAAAACTGACCACTGGACAAAGGAGACAGATGCGTGTCCGGGTCATCAACAGTGCAGCAATTATGGCTTCCTGTTTGTTTTGTCTGGGCAGAGGTCTAATTAGATGCAAGGATCAAGCAGACGATGCACATCTGTCTCGTGACCAGTTGTCTTCTGCAATGTCCATCGGTAATTACAAGGAACTTTTCAATCATAAATAATGACTTGAAAGAATTTATGTTGACACGCGTCCACTGTAAAAACTTTCTTGACAGTAATGATTTTTTTCAAAGAAAACTTTACTTAAATACGCCCCTCTTAAGAAAATGCATATTTCTTTCTGACATATCGTTTATACTGAGTAATTGTCTTCTATACGTCTGTATGCTAATTTTTATCATTTTAAAAAAAATATATTATTGGGCTTGTGTTCAACATCTGTTAAGTTTTGTCAAAGATATTTATACTGTTTATAATTATGATATAGCAAAACTGAAATTTAAGCTTCTAAGTGTCTATGAATATTTAAGCAGAAATTTTCGAAAAATTTACTCTTTTTTTCGTCTTAATATTTGATTTTAAAACATATCCTTCTTCTGTGTACTTTGCGTTAACCAGAAACATGTTCAAATGTGGTATTATGCTCGCTCCTATAAGGCAGTTTATGGCTTTAAAATTAACATGCCGAAATTGCATCTTTTGACATTGAGTCATTATATAACTTTTAATGCCATCAAGATGTTCATGTATGCCATAGCTGATCTTCTGCTTGAAAACAAAATAGAGATTCAACTGCATTTCGTCCTGATATATTTGTTTAAACAATTCATATATTTGTATGTTTTGCTTCACTCATTTTGATATTATTGTAAAGTTTGATACATTTTAAACCCTATTCTTGTATTCTTGAATAAAACTTAGATTTCAAGATTTATTAGGAAAACAGGAATAGAACTTATTATAAACAACATTATTTTTTTGACAACTTTGAAGTAAAATGTTATGAATACATGTAAGTCATGTTTGATACGTTTTCATGCATATAGCTTAATTCTTCTATTAAATATATGATTTTGAACCGGATTTTCAAAAGAAAGATCTGGCTTTTTAATGGAGTACGTGAGAAGCAGCGGAGGAGAGAAGGGGTCGACCGGGCTGTCGGCTGTCAACACTTTTAGCGAGCAATAACTTGTGAATCATTCAATCGGTGCTGTTTAAATTTAAAACGTTTTTACTGGCAATTAAATCGAGGTGACGCTTTCCAATCCTCCCATTCAAAAGTTACGGTCCTTGCATTGATATTAAAAAAAATAAACCAAGAAAAAACCCCACTTTAATTGAAAATAAGCAGATGTGGTATGAATTTATTTCGTTTCCGAGAATTAACTAATATATAAATCAATTAATGCTGTTTAAATCATTCAATATGGTTTTACTGATGACAAAGTGAAAGTAAAGTTCGAAATGAACGATTTCCATTTCTTCAGTTAGGAGTTATGGTCCCTGGTGGATAGGGATGTTTTTGTGTAATTACTTTTGATCTGTTAAACCAAAGTTTTTTTTTTACATTTTGACAACTGGAAGCAGAATTATAGTGACGAGTATTTATTAGTTATGGTCTTTGATTGATAGGAAAGAAGGGCACAACATGCATGAAGTCAGAAAGTGCCTTGAAGATATAGAAACTAGAGTTTTTGTCAAGTAGACCGTTACTTTATTGATGCGATTGCATAGACCAAATGTGACCACTTTCAAAAGTACTTGATGAAAGTGATTCCCGAAAGAAGTGAATTGCGATTGTTCATTATCGTTTGAGCGTTTGATCATTCCTTTAATTTCAAAAGATGGTTTAGGTCAGCTTTTATTAATTCACTCTTATTTTAGTTAATATACAGTTAACAACTAAAGATTGTTGAAAGTATGCATAATCATTATGGAACATAACGGTTGTTAAAAAGAGGCTCCTTACTAAAGGCCGACGCAAACATGCGACAGGGTTAAACATATTTAGTGAGATCTTAACCGTCCTCATATACCTCTAGCCAATGTAAAATACACAAACGTTCAGCTATTCGCACAGTAACACTCAGTTGAAAAGAAGTCCGATTCCAATGTCAGAATAGGTAACGAAATAAACTACGCAAAACAACAGGAGTACCAACAGTTAGTGACATACCAGCTCCAGACCTCAATCAAAATGATTAAAAGATTATGTCTTCATCTTTGCTGAGAGTTATAAATATACACACGGAAAAAAGTATTGCAACACCTTGATTTTTTAAAACTTGAAAAATCAGCCTCTTATTTTGGATGGAATATGATAAAATATTTGTAAAATAATAATGTTAACGTAGTTAATGAACAAAAAATGTATGAAAACAAATGTGTTATCTAACCAAAATTTTTATAACAAAATGAAGTGGTTTTTGTACAACAAAATGCATTTTACAACTTTTACTGTAGTCGAACTTTCTATATCAGACATTTCAAAATTAATCTTTTAAAAGATGATTGTTCACATCATGGTTGATCATTATACGCCACGATAACCAGTAGCGATGAGCCGATCTCGAACAGTTCTTGTTTAAAGGCTCCTGTATGGTCACCACTCTTTTTTTAGGATTGCATTGTTTGCAATTGGTTTCCTTCTGACCAACCTTCGTTATGCTTGGTTTTCCCAGGCAGAGGTTATAGGGGGTCTTTTTGATCTCGGAAGGTCTTTGACATCGTTCGTTGTATGATTTTTATTTTCAAAACGACTTACAGTGAAATGGTGATGACCAACAATTCGTGCAGTTGTCACAGCGACATACCTGCTTCTCTCATGCTAATTATCTGTCATCTTGCTGCAGTTATGAGTTGTGGATAACCAATTACAAGGTGTCAATCACATAACTTTATAAACTTGGTTATTTAAAGTGTTGAAAACAATGAGGATAAAAACATCTGTTTATTGTTCAGTAGCTGCATGGCCTTTTTTCTAAATGCTGAGTTACAGATCAAGTTGAAGTTTTTATTTGTTTCGTTGCATTAATTTTTTTCAAAATTAAGGGTTTACAACTTTGAAAAATGTTGAAAATCACAGTTATACAGACTTTTTTTCAGCATTTTGAGCTGAGTTTTGTTAACAGTTAATTTATAATTATGGACATATCAATGTGAGACTACCATCATGTTTGTGTCCATGTTATTAAAATTGCAGATTTTCAACTTTTTGAGACGGGGCCATTCGTGTCGCTTTGATTCAACATGTTTTAATTTGAATTTCAATTTGGTGTTGCAATACTTTTTTCCATGTGTACATAAGAAACAATCCGGTTATATGATACAAATCCTGTATTAATGCGTTGTGACCATGATCTGACAGCACCAGACTCAAGCTGGCAGCCACTTTTAAGCGGCCAGGTCAACATCCTGTTTTAATAATGACCACATCAAGCAATGCATTTTACGCTTCCGAATGATTGAATGTGGGTATAATTTTGACCAAACCCGATGAGTTAGAAGAAATTTTCACAACAGAAAGTAAAAAAGAGCGTTGTCAGCTCATTGAAAGAAATGCATGGACAAAGATGGTATACCAAACAATGGCATGTTTTTTTAATTGCATATGTTGGGGATTCATATTGATATACTTAACTTGAATTTGAAAATATGAGTGAATGGTTCCATTCATTTTGTCTCCAAAACGACAAAAGGCAACATAATATTTCAATCGTAATTTACTTCTTCCAGTTCTTGTTTTAATCCAACATTGTTAAGATTAGTCAAGAACCCACCTTTTCTACTGTACAGTATATACATTTATTTTCATGATGATCAATTTTCGTGGATATATGATCTCTCTGCTTTTTAGCAGTCTGCATATAAGCCTTTACAAATTGCGCTATTTAGCAATTAAATTGGTGGTGCATCTTTGACCCATGAAATCCACGAAAATTGGTCCACCACGAATCAAATGAATTAAGTGTATTATTTGCCATAAGCTTTAATGGCGAATGCCATTGAAGGTGAGCTCTGGAAATTAACCTTTAGTGTCAAATATATTTTGTTTTCTACGTCCACCTAAGAACCTAAACGTTACCTTTGTTTTGCACCAGATGCACATTTCAACAATCGATGCTCGTAGCCAACACATTTGAAAATCCAAAGCTTATCAAAAGACAAAGAGCTATAAACACAAAGAACCAAACAGTTTAGTCAAATCCCTTCAGGGAATCAGAGCTTTGCTTGAGCAGACACATTCCTTTATATCAAATAATTTCCATAATTTTTTAACAGCAAATTTAAATAGCACAAACTCCGATTTTTCATACCAGTACCAAAGTACTGGCTATTGGGCTTGTGATACTCTTTAGACTATCAATTCGCCATCAAAGGCATCAATACCACAAACATTTGTTCCTGTCATTGAACCTATTAAGGGTTTGTCCCTGGTGATAATGATCCGCTCTTATTTATAATGAGTCAAGAGATTTAAAGTATAAGCCATAGTCTTTTACCTTTTGGATCAATCCACTTATTTGTTCATATCGTAAATGGTTAAATATACCAAAAACCTGATATTATTTCCAACAGGAACCATAGTTTTTCAGAACTGTAAGATACTACCTTTCTAATGCATTAGTTTATGTTCCAATTGGAATCCGAAATGAATTGTTGAAATATCTCTACAACTAGAACTGTGGTAATGTTGTTAACCCCTAAAACACATATATCATAAAATGCCTTTACAAGACATTTTTTCTGACTTATAGATTTCGAGTCTTCCCCATTTTTTATCCAACTTTTCGACAAACACATTTTTGTTTGCTATGCGAATACCTTCCCAGTACCGCCATATGTTTTAGCACGGTTTCATCAGGGAGCTAGTTTCTAATGTTTTGTCTGTTCTTTGTGTGGTATCCATTTGACTTATACATTACGCCATTGTGTTATTGTTCTATTATAATTTTTGTATTCTAGTCTATTCATTTTAGCTAATATGCTTTTTCTGTATGGCTTTTTTCTGTTTCTTGGTTACATATGACGTGGCACTGTACTTATTTATCCCGTCATTGTTCTATTATAATTCATATATTCTTGTCTTTCGTTTTTGCTAATGTGCTTTTTCTGTGTGTCTTTTGTGTTATTTCTTCCATGTGACATGGCTATGTACTTATACACCCCGTCATTGTGTTATTGTGTCATGGTAAATGTTTGTTTATATATCTTTTTTTTTAATGATTTAGATAATAACCCAATAGTGAATACTGTACCCCTATTTTTGAAATTGTTATCTATCATGACGGTTTGTTTTGTTCATACATTGTTGTCAATATAATAGAATTTCATACGACGTCATACAACAACAACAACAATTTTTATTTGTCAATCAAGACCCACCGAGGAGCAGTACATTTTAAATTATAGTGTACAAATAATTGTGTTGATGTCATACAAGTGAGCGATTTCAACTAGCTATAAAATCAGGTTTAATCAACCATTTTCTTCATACGAAAATGCCTGTACCAAGTCAGGAATATGATACTGTTGTCCTTTCGTTTTTGATTTTGATGTGGTTTTACTTTTCTGTACATGTTTTTAAAGACAAAGGTGAGAATACATACTGTTTTACATGGATCTACCTATTTATTTTTTCAGTCAATTTGTATGGATACTCACGATCCTGATATTCTACTCTATTGCTGACTTTTCTACATGATTTAAGGCAGATGCACGATTGACTTCTTGTTAATGGTATGTTTGGCTAGCATTAATAGACAATAACATACTCTTTAATAATGTTTAAAGGAATAATTTGAAGTATTTTCATCTATAATTCTATTAAATTTGCTGAAGTGTTTCTGTGACATTGACTTATATACCATTCGTCTCCATGTATTAATTCGTGTAATTTTACACAATTTTGTATTATGATCTGGTATAGAACCTGAAGCATACAGGAAAATACATCACTGCTCATTTAATTTGGGAGCCAATCATCACTTTATGATCGACATAACTCATAAGGGTGACCATTTACTGAAGAAGTGATGATGCTTGTGGCGTTGTCATTTTATTTTCGACCTATGCGTTTGAATGTCCCTCTAGTATCTTTCGCTCCTCTTTATTATGTTATGACTGTTGGAAAAAACAAGAAACTTCAACTGAACTTAAAACGTTTTTCACCCCAGATACATTTTAAACTATGGAAATTTGGCAAATAGATACCAATTTACAGAAAGAAAATGGTGTGAAGTTATCAAAGCTTATAAGTATGTATGTCTTTTTCAACTAATTTCTCCAAAATAAGATATCGAAATGAGTGCCACTTTGAACAGTAATTGGTTGTAATATTTATATAATAAGAACATCTGTACATATGCAAGTTTATTAAAATATTTTTCTACAACAAACATCAAAGCTTTGGAATTGTTCTAAATATATTTTGGTAAAATGTTTTGATCTTAATATACATTCTTTGGAATTGCGCTCAATAAATAGATTGGTTAACTTGTAATTATATTTAGATCAATATAGCTGTCTTAATACTTTAAACGAAAATATGAAAATCAATTCCCGAAGAGATCAAATAAATAAAAACATGAAACTATTCTGATTTAAATCTTCCAATGTAGAATTTCATTATTCTTATTACATGGATTGCTGCCCCTTAGATGAAGTTTAGTTTTGTATCAAGAACAAATAAATGTAAAACAAATGGCTACATATAAGAAAAGAAATAATATCTCCTTTTCTGAACAAAATACTAAGCATTTATTTACAATTATCTGCAATAATGCCGCAAAATCCTTTAAATTTACAAAAAATGCAAAACAAATAAAAAATGAACATGGTTTCAATACTGAAACATTTGTATAACGGTAAACAAAACATAACAAATAAGTGGAAAACTGATGTCAATGTTTACACGTACAATGTAAAAACAAGTACAATGTAAATGTAAATGTACAATGTAAATACACGTACAATGCTAATACATGCACAATGTTAATACAACACGTCCAATGTAAATACACGTACACACAATTTCCCTGAGAAAAGAACAAAAACTGTAACTGATTAAAAATAATAAAAATGTATTTGTATGTTCAGCTATTTTCAAATACGTTAATTGATACTGGAAAGGTTCATAATATTATTTATTCTGTCTATGTACATTTAAATGTCCCAATGTTATCTTCGTCGTGTTCAAAACTACATTTTTTATGAGTACTTCATTACAAAAAGGATATATAATACAGCTTATTTCGTGCAATTTTATGCCAAATTTAAACAACAAACCCATAAAATGAGCTTTTTTATTTTATATTTGACATTAAAATCAGGAAGATTTTGTTTTTAAACTTTTCACTGCAGAAATGCTACAGTGTTCAGTATTAAAATAGATTCAATAACGTTTTGGCATTTTCTTTGATTTGTGCTCTTATCAATAACGTTTGAATGATTTAAATGCATTAGGAAAATAATTTGATTATATAGGTTTATTACAAAAAAAGTAACTTTGGAATGGATACATACGAGACCATTTTTTTTTAAAAATTTTTTAGCACTTAAATCTAGAACACATTTGACAACGTTGTTGGTTTACCTAACATGCATAATTTTCAAAATTGAATATTTTTGTCCGTCTTAAATATAACACATTAAGAAGTGATATGAACAAATATATACTCTCTTATAGTTAAAGTCTGTTTTTTAAGATGTCGTTATAAAAATGTGGATTCCTATATCAAAACAAGAAGCAATTACAGAAATTCCATATTCAAAACAAAATGATTCACAATTTAACGACTGTTCACCCTTCTTGTTATCGTAATAATTGTGATCAGTTATAAAAAACACATTTGGTTTGAATTAACAGCAGAATGAATGAGGTCGTCAATACTTTATGAAAACATCTTTCTTTTACTTCTCTTTTAACTCACAATTGTACGGTTTGATCTAATATGTATAAAAAAATAATAAAGCCCTATAAGACATATATATGTGTTCAGGTTGATCAGTGTAAACAATAACTCCTGTGCATTTGGTTTTTATTGATAAAAATATTGAAATATTAAAGCACATACAAAAACTATACAAAACACAATACCCTAAGTACATAAAATAATTGATTTTGAATTGTTTGATAAATCTCCTTGATGACTAACTTAACTCGCCCATTCTTAACAGTGCATTTTGAATGACAATGAAAATGAATATAAATACCCGCCATATTTATTAAAATGTCTACGTGCAAAGGCAAAATTTAAATCCAGTGAAACACGTTTTTTTACTTTTTAGGCTTAAAACATAAAACATTTCATATTGAAATAATTCAAGTTATATGCTAGTATTTACGAAATTTTATTATTTAACTACAAAACTCCAAAAATATAAGGAAAGAATATTTCTTTTTTCGTTGTATCCTCATATTGAACGCCCCTAATTTTGTATTAAATAATATAAAGAATTTTTTTTTCCCATTTAAAATATTGTTTAAAGTAGATATCAAATAAAATACATATGATTAAAATGTTGCCTTGACAACCCCATTTTAATTTTCAATGATTTGACATTTTTGTCATGAAAATACACACTTATCACAAACGTAAAATATTTGATTTATTTTTTTGTTTTTACACTTGTCATTTTCCCCATGACAAGTATCTCAGCACCAGAATTATTTTGTATATTTTTCAGTAACAATATTTTGTTATATAAATAAAATTTAAAAGATGTATTCACCTAAAGTAGTAATAAATGATAATTCCATCTCCTCATTAGATTTCGTTTCCCCTTCAAGCTGCCATTTAGTAAAATACTGTTTTTCTTCTACTAAAATGTTATTCCCTTCATAGTTTCTCGCCTTTTGAATATTGATTTTGTTTCTTCATAACAATCTTAAAAAAATCGGACTTTTGTCTAATATCAGAGAACAATATGCATTGTGTGTCTTTCTATTAATACCTATTATTTAAATTGCATCAATCATAGGCAATTATATTTTATGAAAAACTTGCTTTTTTATATTTTAAATATCGGTAATTGGCGGATTTGCATTCCTTCCTTTAAATAGAAACTTAGATTAATTTCTACATAAGGGTAAAAGGTATACGAACCTTATAAAAAATAATTAAATCCAATAACACTAATACATGTTATTATCCTTTTATTTTATAAAAATTGTACGAAAACGTGTAGGATACTAAAACACTTATTTATAACAACTCTTTATGAATGCTATGAAGGAACAAATCCATTTCTGCAATATTTTGTGAAGTGTTTCTCCTTGTTTAAAAAAAACAACATTGTGTAATTTCTGCTTATATTCACTCCATATTTTGACACAACTCAATACAATACCAAACAAATCTAAACCAAAAAATAGTACACTATATGTGTGTGGGAATAGGTACACAGGAAATACATTAAATAGTACCAAAATAAATGACATCGTGTATTTGTACGAAGCAAACTGAACGATTAAACTAAACTGATAAAAACTTAAAACAGATCACAAGAACAGATCTATAATAAAACCTGTATACGACAAAAACAAATTCTACATCTTAATATTTGTAAAATTAAAACACCAACTCTTTGGTGGTAAAAATATTTGTTCATTCCCCGTAAAACTACAGTCTATATATACGAAACAACCAAACTACTATACTATTATACAATTAACTATAACATCTAAATACATTCATGAGGTAGGTTGGTTGTCATTAGTTAATAATATCAACAAGTCACGACAATTATTAAGACAATTCAATGCTTTAAAAATTATATTTCAATTCATTTTGATTTTTAGCACTCGCATAATTTGAGATTAAAAAAACCCGTTTCAATAGAATATACATTGCAACAATAAAGTTAATAACGAGTGGAGAGATTCAAAAATTATTTCACGGACTAAGTCCATTTCCGTTCCCATTTCCGTCGCCATTGTGTGGTACCGGTAATGATGGATCTCTCAAAGGACAATCTGCTATGAGATGTTCTGTTGATTTGCAGCTGTGACACCTTTTCGGTAAAGGCCCATGAGGACATTTAGAAGCTATGTGATTGCCAAAATCTCCACAATTGTAGCACCTAATTCAAAAGAAATTAATAAGTCAAAGATACGACACAATATATATGTTGTTAACCGTTAGAGTTTTAGTTGTAAAATTCTGTTAAACATAATATTAATATCATAATGGTTTAAGTTGGAACTTTAAAAAATCGTGTCAATGTTGTTTTTTTTCTTTTTTTTACATATTTTGTTGATTGATAGCGTTTAATTTTGTCAGTTTGAATGGACTTTCTTTTTAAATGATTTTTTCTGTATTTTTTATATAATGTGTTTTCTTTACCCAACAACAAGAACTATTCAAAACGAAAATGGCAAAATCACAATCACAAACAAAGAAAACAACTGTCACATTCCTTACTTGGAACAGAAATATATGCGTGTAGAAAAATGAAGGATTAAAACGGGGTTTTGTTTCTTCCAAAATTACAAACATTTGTGTTGTATTTCGTCTTTATATGTGTTTACACAAATTTTGCTATTGACGTACACAAAAGTAGCTAATTAATTATATATGTGTATGCCATAATTTGAAAAAAAGATTTTGAAATTTAGTTTTGATGGTTTAAGTTTAAGTAAAAAACTTGAATGGAAAAAGTTTGTATTTGAAAGCGATATTTCTGCTTTTTCCTATCAGTCTATAAACATTACAGATCGTCGTTGTCTTTCCTTGTTAAATTGTCAACAAAAATTAAAAACACGTCCATGTTCCTTACAATGTTTATTCATATATTGTTACACACCTTATTTTCTTAAATTTCTTTCGTGAAAGGGGTCGTCGTGAACTTCCTTTACACTCCGATCCGCCTGGTCCGGCGACAAAAGTAGCTTCCACACCAAGACCAGATGGTTTAGCTTCGAATTCCACTTCTTCGCCATCATCCAAACTTCTAAATCCGGCCTTATGAATTACACTCTGAAATTTAAAAAAAGTCATTATTTTATATATCAAGAAGACTTATTACTTGCAAACAATTCTTTTTTCTCACACGTTTATATGAAAATATCAATTTAATATTACAGAAAAAAATCTAATTATGTTACCTATATTCCTCACATGGTCACTTATAATAAAGTCTAGACATGGTATTCTGATTATGGATTTTATAAACAATAAAGCAACCATTAACGCAATAACACGAAAAGTTGAGCTACTACGTAAAACAAAACTGGTAAAAGTAGGATCGTTATAGAAAAAAAACAGCCTGTAAATTATAAAATCACTTTGCATGATAAGTGTATGGACAATCCTTTCAGAAAATATATTTGATGAACAAATGCTGCCATTAAAGTCCATTAAAATCAAACAAAAGTGATGACGAATAGCAGAAATTTACGATAGGAAGCATCTATTTAACTTAAGTTTTTGCACATTTGATACAATGAGGTATAGTTCCACAATTAATCATAACAATCTCAATTACAAATTCTTGGGGCTCTTATATTTTTACAAGAAGGAGAGGCACTAGAGTGCAACCAAGACAAACGATAGTGCAACACACATAGAAACGAACTATAAGATATCAACTGCTATTTTCCTGACTTGGTCCAGAACACTTTAAGAATAAATTGTAGGTTTAATATGGTTTTGTGGCTAGGCAAACCTCGCGTCACATAAACCGTGTATAATGTACATTAACGATACTAGCAATTCTTTTCAAAATTTGACGATAACGAATTCCATTTATGACAACAAACAGGAGGACAAGAATAGTTAAATGGTCTTTCGATCAGCATTTGTGTTTCTGGTAAAAGAAAATCATAATTGTGATTCATAGATTACTGTGGATGCCTGTCTGTTTGGAATATGATATTTGTTTGATCTTATGGAGGATAACATATAAAGCTTTAGTTAAATTTCACTATAGAAACTTCTTATTTTTCAAAACGTTTAGTATACAGCTTACTGTTCAAAGCGTAGTTTATCATGTTTATTGATAATGTTTCTTCCAATTACAAGAAAAAAACTTTTCAAGATTGATCTTAATAAATATTTTCAATAAAATAAGAAAAATTCTTGTTGTAACTGTTAAAAGAATTTAAGATATACAATGAAATACAAATTATCTATTATAAGGTGTTTTTTTGCAAATAAATTAACAGAATGGTTATAATATGTAATAATGGATGCAACTATTCCTTGCCTTATTGTTTAATCATTTTTTCGACTATAACTCACTGTGTTGTTCATGAACAACAAAACACATTTTTTTTACTGTTATCTTGCTAGATTTATGTCATATATTCTCCATTTTACATTCGAGATTATAGATTTATAATAACCACCACCCAGCAACATCAATTATGCTTATATTCGTGTCATCACTGATCGATTTTTAGTGGACGAAAGACTCGGAGGTTTATTATTTCATCTTCTAAGAGAAAATTGTAATCGATACATCCATACTGACAGCAGTTTCTGCCGTCTTAGTTTTCAGTGTCTACAGGCTATTGTATCATCGTTGAATACATTTCACTCAAATCAACACCCTTTGTAATGGCTTAGCTCGGGCACCAAATTAAAAAAAAGATGTTCATAGCCCATTTTTTAATTAAGTTCATCACAAAGTGTAGTGGATCTGTATATTTGCAATTTATTTCCCAATAAAAAAACCGAATGATCAACAAAAATAAGGCATGTAAGAAAAAAAACCTCCTCACTCCTTTTAAAATTTTAATACATATTTCTTTTTATCGCAATAGTCCAAGTTTATAATCAAGGCCTTTTTTTTTAATAATGTTGACAGAAATATGATTTTGTATTGATTAATAATACTGTATTTTGTAACATGATACCAGTAAAGGATATGTAAACAGATTTATTACCTATATAAAGATAGCGTAAAAATTAAAAACGAAAATAACACCTTAATAATTTCTATTTATCGTGATCAAGTTGCATTTGTTGTACGAATCAAACTGCTTTCTTGTGCATTTTGATAGACTTACTAAAAAAACCCACAAAAACTGAACTCACAGGAGTATTCAAATGGCAAAACCAAAAGCTCAAACACATCAATCGAATGGATAACAATTGCATATTCCTGACTTTGTACATGCATTTATTAATGTAGAAAGCGGTGGATAGAACCTGGTTTTACAGTTAGCTAAACCTCTCACTTGTATGATAGTCGCATACAATTTAAATAGTGACAACGATGTGTGAACAACACAAACAGACATAATAGATAAAGTCAAAAATTGTGGTACAGCAGTCAACAGTGTGTTATAATCTTAATCACTAAAAAGACCTATTCAATTTTTATAACAATGTAGTTGGTCCTCACTGATGTTCACTTTCATACTTTGTGTGATCGTTTTAATTTTTTGATTCGTGCGTCACTGGTTAGTCTTTTAAAAACCAAAACGGGCGTGTGTTGGACAAAATTACAAGCCTGGGGCCTGTTTATCGAAAATGTCCCAAGATCGGTCCTAAGAATTTCTTAGGACAGAAGTTAGGATAAAGTTATGACCGACTTACGACACGTCTCCGCATGCACATCGAAGCTATCTTAGAAATATATTACCTAGGACGTCCTAACTGATGTCATAAGTATAAGAGGAAAACAAAATACAAACCGAATATAAAAAAAAAACAATTATGATATCATATTTTATCAATATTTTTATTTCAAATACGGTTAATTAGAATCTAATAACTAATATGTATTTTTAAATTAAAGGTTATAAAGATTTTTTGTAAAATAATTGTACATTTAAACTGTATGAAACAAAACATGGCACAAAAATTAAAAAAACCAAAACAAACTAACTGTAAAGAAGATATATAATACGTAAAAATCACAACATGTTTTTTAGTGAGTTGAATTCGAAGTGTCACATTTTCATTCTTTAACAGTGCAAATGCAAATATCGTGCATTATTCATATCATTACGGAGAATTCCAACTATTTTTACTACTGCTTTAAAAATAATGAAAATGAACAAAAGACGAACTTCGAATGTATCCTAAAGTAAGGATCATCCTAAGACCATCTTAAGACACCTAAATTGGTATCCTAAAGTTAGGACAATTCCTAGGATTTTCCAAAGTAGCGACGTGCTTGATAAACCCATTTAGGACTAAGAGGTGTCTTAAGTTGGTCTTAGGACACGTCCTAATCATAAGAGAGCTTCGATAAACAGGCCCCTGGTGTCTTTGATGATTTTTTTTAAAGCAGATTTTCAAAATTAGCCTTTTGTAAACTTTCAGTAGTTTATATAATCACTTGATTAAGTGTGAAAATTCAAAGATAAACATATAACACATACTCAGTACATTGTTTCCTAATAAAACTGTTGGTGCTAGTCATCTGGAATTTCTTTCGGAAGAATTAAACTAAAACCTACTCGCTTAGCAAGAGGCAAACCTTATGATGGTAAACACAACTAAGTATGAGTAAAATGTCGTCTTTTTTTACAGTCATAAGTTGGATACATTAAGGTATTTTGTCCAAAAGAAATGATTTAACGAAAATAAAACAAAGGAGAAAATAACTAATAGAAAGGCTAAAAGATACAAGAGGACGACTTAAACTCATAATAAGTCGAAAATAAACTAAAAACGCATGGCTTAACATGAAAAACAAAGAACCAGACAGTAGTACAAAACCCAAACATAGAAAACTAAAAACTGAGAAACACGAACCCCTTCAAAAACCAGAGGTGAACTTGGATGCTCCGGCTAAAAAAATATCTGACAAAATGCTTCTTGTGAGATTTGCATTTTAAATAGACCGGCAATTATAGCAACATATGTAGATTAATTTTGTCATGTGTTCACCTACTTTGATGTAAGTCATATCTTGGTTTTTCTTCTATATACAGCTATTTAAATAACAAGGCAATACAAATGAAAACCCACAATTTCAACAGATACTATTGTAAAAAAGAGTGATGACTAACAACAGAACGTATGTTACACATGGACAAAGAAATCATTAATCCAAAAAATTAAAAGTGACAACTTGTTATTCGCCTATTAAAATGTTTGCTGTGAGCATTCCATGCGAACGTAAAACAAGAAATTCTAAATAACAGCAAAATCGATACGCATTTATGACTATTATGTAGATTACATGATAACTTCATCCTATATATTATCCCTTTCGTTATGTTAGAATAAATCTAGGGCTTCAGTCTCTTATTTTTTTTTGTAGGAAATGCTGCTTTCAAATAACCAACTTAATAAAGATTTCTGCAAAATGAAGATAACCAATTTCTCAAAAGATTTCCCTACATAAAGCTTTTGTCCGGATATCTGTCCTACTACAATAACTACTAAAAATACTCTTTTTTTAACGAGTCACAATGACGGATTTGTGACTTACCATAGAGTTTTAGCTTACTTCATGAGCAATGCAACATTTGCAATTTGTAGAGCTAAATAAACTCACCATAGATACCAGGACTAAATTTAGTATATACGCCAGATGCGCGTTTCGTCTACAAAAGACTCATCAGTGACGCTCGAATGAAAAAAAGTTAAAAATGCCAAATAAAGTACGAAGTTGAAGAGCACTGTTCATGTTTAGGATTAAGTTTCTGTTTTTATGTTAGTATTTTTGTATGTTATCATTATGATGTATCGAGTTCAGTATTTGTAAGAATAATTTCACATTGAGAGAATCTAAATTGAAACACTGAACCAATTTTAAATAAATACACAGCCTATGACACGGATTTATATCCATGTCTATTACTAATCGTTTTGAATATTGTCACAAAAAAAACAAGCAATCTACAAGTTAACAGTAAAATCCACTATTCTTTTGACATCCATGCTAGGCAGATTTTGTTTTTAACACGTTAAATAAGGTCGGTTTACTTTTTTGCTAATTTTTCAATTCTTGTCTGTAAATGCAATGTACAAATACAGAAACAACTAAATAAAGTAAAAATCAAGTGATCTTTCATAACTTTACAGAGTTAACATATTTTACTAGCCGTGTTACCTTGTTAATATATAGGTTGAAATATGTACAATATATAATATGGGTCATACAAGATTTATAAGATGCTCTAGAATGCGGTAATGTATACCGAATCAGCACTTATTTGTAATTTACATATTGTACATGCTGTATGATATGCGTCTTGTTAAAAGATCAAACATGGGCAAAAATGCGAAGATCTGCATTATCTGCATAATGACAGTTGCAGTGTGTCTGCACTTTTGTTCATTTGGGATACGAACTAAAATATTGTATTTAAAAGTAAAATCAAATAAATACTGAACTCCGCATAAAATTTAAAACGGAAAGTCCCTAATGTAAAGTTTGTATATTTGGTGGTTTGTATAGTTTATGAAGAAACATTTTAATTTAATCATGTCAAACTTAAATATATAAACATAATATATTTTAAGTATACCATACAAGATCGTTTGTGAATTAGATTAATTTCTGCCTGGCATCTGGCGAAGGAAGATATAATTTTCTAGGTAGAAAGAAGTACCTACTATATTTATTATAACCAATCAGACTCTGTCATATTTTATCTGTACAAAGACAATAAAGAACAGCATGGAAATGAGGAATGTGTCACAGAGACAAAAACTCGACCAAAGGACAGAAAACAACCGAAGACCACAAAAGGGTCTTCAATACAGCGACGGGCGGGCTTCAGCTTGCCCCTAAACAAAATGTGTTCAAGTTTAGTGAAAATGGACGTCACACTAAAACCAACACATATGAATGAACGTAACAGTTTTGAAACAAGAAACGCATCATTTACAGATACCATGGATACAATTCTGTACTTACGCCAAACTCGCATTTTGTCCACAAAAGACTCATCAGTGACGCTTGAATCATAAAAGTTAAAAAGACAAAATAAAGGAAGAAGTTGAAGAGCATTTAGGAACCTAAAGTTCCTAAATAATTGGCAAAATACAGCTTAGGTAATCTATTCCTGAGGTAAAAAAGCCTTCGTATTTCAAAATCTCACAAGTTTTTTTTTTAAATTTATCAATGATTATTACCATATCAATGATGTTAATTCAAGTGTTGACTTCTAGGCTGGTGTTACCCTCGGGGAATACAATCTCTAAAAGCGGTATTGACCCAGCTTAGTAATAATTTCAAAATAGATACCAGGGTTTAAATTTTGTATTTGCGCAAAACGCGCGTTTTGTCTACAAACGACTCATCAGTATTGATGGAATAAAAAAGTTAAAAGGCTAAATAAAGGACCATGTTGAAGGGCATTGAGGATCATTTTTTTATAATTTTGTTTTGGATACATTCTACTAAAATATATTTTCAGATTATCATGTAAAACTATAATGCTGGATTCTCTTATCCCAGGAATGGTTACGTTTGCTGTATTTGGCATAACGTTTTGGAATTTTGGGTCCTCACTGGTCTTCAACTTTGTACTTGTTTGGCTGTATAACTGTTTTGATCTGAGCGTCTGTAGACGAAACGAGCGGCTGCCGTATAGAATTAGAATTCTGGTACCTTTGATAACTGATTATATGCATTACAGCTTGTATTGGCTTATTAACCATGTTAACGTGTAAGTAAACTCATCATAGATACCAGGACTAAATTTAGTATATACGCCAGACGCTTTTCGTCTACAAAAGACTCATCAGTAAGTATCATTACATAATGGTGGACATTTTAAATATACAATGTATTTCCAAAATGTTGTTTGTTTTGAAATAATTTAATAGAAAAAAGTCATATAGTCATTATGTTACATTAAAAAATTATCAGCATTCATAAATGAGAAAATAATACATGTAGATGTTGTTCACTATAGAAAGCACTTACATTGTATGCAATAAATATTAACATAATTAGGTAACCTAGATACTATACATTGCACGTGAAAATCAGTTGACTTATATTGTAAGAAAAAAATTAGCAACTCATTTCGACGCAATAAATATAAAAATAATTAGGTAACCTACATAAGATTCATCGCACGTGGAAATCAATTGTCTTATGTAATGACCCGAAATTGTTGTTGATGTTAATGTGTGGAGTAAATAAACTGTACTAAGGAATATTCTGTTTGTTACGACTGTTGAGTTTACGTGTACCCCATATTTGTCTTTTGTTTTTGCGCCGTCTTTATTTACGTCTTTATTTCGCGTTTTATGAACATGATCTGAATTCGCGCCGTGCTGATTTCGCGATTTCCTTTGGCCTATGATAATATTTTTTATATAAGGGATATAGAATGTGTACAGCTTTACATGTATAGGCAATCAAGTGATAAAATCAATCAGAATTTTTTGGTTTTCGGTTTTTCGGCTTTTATACCATAAAAGAAAAGCAGACCTATTTAAGAGTGAATTAAATGCTGTCAGGATTAATGCTAATTAATCGATCTTTTGATATGTTAAATATGTGTAATACTTTTATAACTGATTGACAGGTGTCATTAACATATTTGTAAGGAGTTCTGTTTACATAACAATATCCGTAATGTCCGTTTGCCTAAGATGGTGCTTTACATATCTTATCAATAATACGTATATGGTCTTCATCTTATTAATATAGTTTCTTGAAATTTTCGTTGTCGTTTTTTTTTCGCGTTTCATGTCTTACCGCGAAAAATGCGAAAATTAAACTGCCGCGAAAATTTCCCTGTTTACAGTAGTTATCAAAGGTACCAGGATTATAATTTAGTACGCCAGACGTGCGTTTCGTCTACATAAGACTCATAAGTGACGCTCATATCAAAATATTTAAAAAGCCAAACAAGTACAAAGTTAAAGAGCATTGAGGATAAAAAATTCCAAAAAGTTGAGCCAAATACGGCTAAGGTAATCTATGCCTGGAATAAGAAAATCCTTAGTTTTTCGAAAAATTCAAAGTTTTGTAAACAGGAAATTTATAAAAATGACCACACTATTGATATTCATGTCAACACCGAAGTGTTGACTATTGGGCTGGTGATACCCTCCCGGGACGAAACGTCCACCAGCAGTGGCATCGACCCAGTGGTGTAAATGGTTATCAAAGGTACCAGGATTATAATTTAGTACGAAAAGCTAGATTCATGGCAAACTAATCATGAATCTGTACGGCTCATAATAGACAAACCATTTCAGTGATCACATTTTCCCACCTATAAAAGCTTAATTTCGTACAGAAAGTGCCTCTACAATCCTATACAAAAAGCGTTGTCGATTTAGCAAAAGTGCACCCAAATAATACACCCTTTTCATCTTTAAATATACAAAAATAATTCTGATCTACGATTGTATCGAATTATCATATCCAGACCAACAAAACAGTCGCGTTATAATCATATTAAATTTCAAATACATATATAATCAAATATATAAAAACTCATTCAGTTTGTGGTCAAATGTGTACCCCTTCAATAGTTCATAAGAAAATGCAGTGGTTAGAAAAACCACATTGCTCATCATTACAAAAGAGAATGAAAGTGTCGGATTATGAAAAATAATCGAAAAGGAGCGGTTCTAGGGTTTGAACCGGAGTTTTCGTTACCATTTAACATTTGCTTTCGTATCTTGTGTCCTTACAATTGTGATAACTTTTTTTGCATCTGATACAACAGCGAAATAAAATTGAGAATGGAAATGGGGAATGTGTCAAAGAGACAACAACCCGAACAAATAAAAAACAACAGCAGAAAGTCACCAACAGGTCTTCAATGTAGCGAGAAATTCCCGCACCCGGAGGCGTCCTTCAGCTGGCCCCTAAACAAATATATACTAGTCCAGTGATAATGGAAGCCATACTAATTTCCAAATTGTACACAAGAAACCAAAATTAAAATAATACAAGACTAACAAAGGACAGAGGCTCCTGACTTGGGACAGGCGCAAAAATGCGGCGGCGTTAAACATGTTTACATGCGAAAACATTCTTTTTGTTTTGTTGAAAAAAAAATCAATTTCTATCTTGTTACGTGCAAAGTAATTTATTTTCAGCTCTAACCAGATCATTATTTATCTTCCAATCCTCGTGCCCCTCCCCAACGAAAATTTAACGTTAGTCCAATTAGCTCATCGCGCAACAAAGTCTAAAGCAATATTGTTCTGCATATGCGAATTATTTTTTTATTAATATTATTATATAAATGATAGCATAGACATTTGGGAATGTACTTAACAATAATACTAAGTTTATAATTGTGTTCCCCATACATTATTTCGCACTTAAAACGCGCATCAGTTATTCCCGAATAAAACTGGATTGAGAACAAGAAATTTCGAAAGGTTTTGCCAAAAAAATAAGGTAATTGGTTCCTAGCATTCTCCATAGTATTTTTCTAACTTATATTCAATTAACCATGCTCTGTTGACAGTTGGACCAATACTTCGTCTTTAAACGAGATTGTTCTTCAATAAAAGGTATCGTAGACACACATACTTTGCAAAGAACCTTAACGATTCAAGAAATGATGACACTGAAATCAATATCATCCAATCTGTTTGCATCTACAGCATTTATTCCGAGTTTTGTAGATAGATAATTAAACAAATCGGAATTTTAATAGAAACTAATTGGGCTGCTATAATTGACGACTTGTTTTTGAAAAAAAAAATGTTTTAAGAAAAGTTAATCCAATTCGAATAAGGAAATTAAATGACAAAACACTTGAGGGAAACACATGAACTCCAAAGCTGAGCACGATTGGATGCAGTCGATGCATTTTCAACTATACGAATTCAAACTCAATGAATATGTCAAACTAGGGAAAGGACGCTCTCTGATCTGGAATTTAAGATCTTAAACTACGAAAATATGTTTCCTGGGAGCTGCGAGTCACACATATCGTATTGGTCAGCCAATGCGGATAGCCACCGCAAAATGTATGCATTGTATCTGCTTTATCGAATTCTAACAATTATATAATTACACTAAAAGAACAACTTTTGTTGGAGAAGTACAACCTTTCTCAAAGACAAATTAATAAGCCTTGTCAAAGAAAGGCAACAGTAGTATACCGGTGTTCAAATGTAATAAATCGATAGAGAGAAAACTAATCCTGGTGACACACTTTACGATGATAAAGGAACAACAGGAACACTGAAGAAGTGCAACGAAAACAAACGCCAAAATACATAGAAAGACAGTTATTTCAAGTCATGTCATCTTCGGTTAGATATATTTTAGTTTTTATATAACAATATTATTTCTACACAATTCTCAAAATCATTTTTGACTTAACACTAGGATCCCTGAAATGACGATTTCAATCTTTACATTTCCTTAGCCCTTGTCATATAACAATATATCACTATTAATATAAGTAACGATATCAAATGCTCAAACAGTGTAACGATGAAGAACAATAACAATCGAAAATATCCCAAATTTCGAAGTCATCGTCACGAATTTGTTGACGAATACGATTTTCAATGTGATAACTCCATGTTAACATATTTTGCGATCTGAGAATTGAAAATAATAGAACAGTTTTATTTTATTTCATTTACCGACTATGTGTTATTTATCAAGGTTTATATGATCAATTGGTGTACGACATTAGGACATCGGTACATGCTACTTCTTTTAATTAAGGATGAAAATGATTAACGGCACAGATTACCATATTAGTGTTAATAAAGTTAAATAGTAAATTTATTAATAATTTATCTTATTCGGAAGTGCACAGTATTTTCTGGTCGTCAATGAACAGTTAAGAGTTTTGTAACAGCAATTCTTACAAAAAATATATAAATACACTTGAAGAGCAACCACTCTCTTATGCAAAGTTTTATAAGAAGTCAATTAGTTTGTGCCAATTGACATATTTTGAGTTAAAATATTAGTTTTCAGGGGATAATTTACAATAATGATAATTAAATCTCAAAGGTTAATGCATTCTTTCCTGTCCCTACTTCTTGAATGTGAATAATTGTAAGATGAACTTTAAAAAGATGTTCGGTAAAAATGACATATCAATAAAAGAAGAGGTACAAGTATGGTTTAATGTTATACGACAACAGTCTACAGAAACAAACAAGATATCTAGAGTTAAGAAACAAAATTGACTATAACAATTCTGTGAGAGCCAACATATGATTATCCATGATCCACAATGCTCTAAAACTTTGTACTTGTTTGGCTTTATAAATATTTTGACATGAGCGTCACTGATGAGTCTTATGTAGACGAAACGCACGTCAGGCGTACTTAATTATAATCCTGGTACCTTTGATACCTATTTAAACCACTGGGTCGATGCCACTGCTGGTGGACGTTTCGTCCCGACAGTATCACCAGCCCAGTAGTTAACACTTTGGTGTTGACATGAATGTCGATAATGTGGTCATTTTTATAAATTTCCTGTATACTTAATCTTGATTTTTTTTCTAAAAACTAAATATTTTCTTATCCCAGGCAAAGATTACCTTAGCCGTATTTGGTACAACTTTTTGGAATTTTGGATCCTCAATACTCTTCAACTTTGTACTTGTTCATTGTTGTTTGGCTTTATAAATATTTTGACATGAGCGTCACTGATGAGTCTTATGTATACGAAACGCGCGTTTGGCGTACTAAATTATAATCCTGGTACCTATGATAACTATTTTTATTGTAGAATTTTACATTAAATTGGAGGTGGTCAACCCTCATAAACCATACCTTTACCGCTCTGAGTTAATGTGTCTTATTCAACTCGACTATTCTTTACCTTTAGTCTTTCCACAACAAAAATGCACCAAACTATGCGCTACAGTTCTATCACATGAATCGAGTATGAAAGAAAAGTGTGTTCGTTTAATTCTAGCACTTGATTTAATAAATTGTTGATACATTATAATTTGTTTGAAACCAATTGTTGTTGATTTCGTGGTAACAGGCAAACAATGTATTTTAATGTTCAACAAAGTCCAAATTTTCTATATATAAGTTAGTTTGTGTGCAGATGAACTTATTATAGATATCACACTTAAATTGTGTACGCCAGTCGCGCTTTTCGTTAACGAAAAACACACCAGTGACGATCGAATTAAAACAGATGAGGCCAAATAATGTGCACAGTCATGGCAATTGAAGGGCATCAAGATGCCGAAATTCGAAAAGGTTAGTCAAATACAGATAAGAAAAACTAGGATGAAGACAATACAATATTTCTTAAATTCACGAAAAAGATCCGCAGTACGAATAAATTGATAAGAAAGATAAGAAACATGAGAAATGGACGGAACCAAATAAAGAACATGAGCACTCTACAAAACGACTTCTTAACGTTTGATAAAAATAAATGAACAAATATTATTTAAAATCATTAAACAACCATTCCTAACTTTAATTGATTCCCTTCTGTTTATATGGTTGGGTTCATGTTGCACATCTTTAATTTTCTCATGTCAAGTATGTTGAGTTTTGTAAACTTTCTGTTTGTCGTTTTTCGTCTTTTGTCATAGCATAGTTGTTTGGTTTTCGACTGATCTTCGAATAAACCTAATATTATTTCTTGTCACAATCTATAATTAAGGATTTAACGGCAGATCAATGAACTTAATTGAACTATGTTTCAATGTTGGAGTGAATTGACGCTTTAATCGATGGTCATTGTATGTATGTAAATTTAAAAAAAAAAACCAACATATGGACCATAAGTAATATGGGAATGTAACACATGTATAAAAACTCAGGCACACTAATTTCGCATTCATTCATGAAAAAACCTGTTGCTATTTCGGTGTGCATGTTAAAGTAATAATAATTCCTTAATATAACAACACTGCATGAAACATTCATACAAATGAAAGGAAATGTCAATCAGATGTACATTCTTCAATGAATGTAACCTAGTGCATTAACCACTTAGTTGTGTGTACTCTGCAGCTACTTCCGTCTTTGAAGTACCCCTCTATAGATGTGGGAAACAATGAGGGTTATGATCATTTACACAGCTAAATAAGAATTAAACACTTTCCCGTTCAGTTTTCATTCTTTATTCTATTGATCAAAAAATTATTTCAAGGAGAATGTTCCATTCAAAGCCGTTTCATAATGACGCGTATTTATCATACAAATTAAAATCAAACTTAACAAAAAGAAAGTTGTCTGTGAAGGAGACAAAAAAATGAAAAATCTAGAGAAGATGAAAAATTTTCATAACAAAAATAATTTCGAATAATGCGGTCCATAGTTTATATTTTAGTTTAATTTCTGAGGTTTGCTATATGAAAATTTATTAAACAAATGATGATACAGGATTCTATAAGTACCTGTTAAAAGCGGGTAGAAAGATACCAAAGAGACATTTAAACTCAAAAATAGAAAACAAACTGCCATCTCCATGGATAAAATCGAAAAGACAAATAGACAAACAAAAATACACAAAACACAACATAAAAAAAAACATAAAAACTACGCGACACCAATATCACCAAAAATTAAGTGTGATCACAGTAGCTCCAGAAGGATAAGAAGATTCTGTTCCACATGTTAAAACTAATTCAAGCTCCATTATGTGACAGTGTTGAAGCGCTATACACTATTAAAGTTTTTGAAAGCTGTGGAAACAGGAATGACACGCTTAGCACAGGAATATAATTGTATCATAGTTTGTTTGCAACTTGAACGGATTTTGATGGAAATTAAACAAAAACACACAGTAACATAGATAACAGTAGAATACTGAACTGAATAAGCCGTTCCAGGAACAATAAAAGAATAATCTGATGGGCAACTGATTTGCTAGAAGATTTGATTGAATTGAAAAGAAAAAATATATATTCACCTGCCCTAAAAGAACTACATGAATCAATGATACCGAAGATATATTTATGAATATATATTTACATGAATAGTGTAACAGAAATGCTAAAATTCTGTGAAAAGTTCCTTGTAAACCCCGAGTTCCTGAATTTCCATCAATTACCAGACAAAAACAACTTTGATAGTGAGAAATGTAAACTTTATATTCCACTAAGTTTTGAAAGGAAAACTTTGATAGCGGTAATAGGGATAAGTCATGTATACAAAATTTCGTTTAATTACTTTAATTCGTCACGTTGGGATTGCCATTCGTTACTCGATAGTGGATATAACTGTTATTATCTGAAGGCGGGTGATGCATGTTTTTGACGTGTTTAATTTTAACGCACCTGCTTTTGACCCATTTCTTTTCTTAATACTGTTATATTCATAGTTTTTGTTTACCTCCTATGAGTCGATTTGTACCTGTAATACGTTTTATTTGATGCCTGCTTATTATCTCTATATATATTTGAGTAAAACATAAATCGGATACCGCAAGGTCCCCCCCCCCCCACAGTACGCATAAAAAGCAGCCATTTATTAAATACACAATAAAATACGATCTTGAAATACACGTGTATTTAAATTTAAAACAGGTTCATGACACGATATCTTCCATATAACTAGTATCCGACATTTTTACTTAAGACGTGTGGGATGGTAAAGCGGTCAATAACCTTAACCATTTGTTAACTGATCTGATAAACCACTTTTATAAATAAACTCGAGGAATTTTAGTCACGTGTCAATACCCTCATACATGTCAATGAGGGATAAAATATAACAAAAACGATGCATAATAAAGGCTCAACAGTTTGCATATATTATAAAACTCAAACAAATAATTTAACATGTTTACACTTAAAATAGTATTGAATGTAAACAAAAATGTCAATATCGAGGAAAAAGAATTTTAAACCCAGACCCAGAACAAACATGACAAAAATATGAAAAAAGGGTGAAAGTAAAATCACAAAAATATTGAACTCCACTGGGAAATCATAACGGAAAGTCCTTAAATCAAATGGCAAAACCAAAACCTTAAACACATCAAACGAATGGATAACAATAAAAGAACCGATTAAGCAGTTTCAGTAAAAGAAGTAATCTTATGAAAATATGGACAACTGATATTTCAGAAGATGTGATTGATTAGATGAAAACAAGAAAATAGATTCACCGGTTCTAAAAGAACAAAATGAATGATTTCTATGTTGCCCTGAAAAAATTGTATTACACCGAATGTGAATGATCTTATATACTAGAGGAAAATGAGGTAAACTTAAAAGTGTCATCAATTTCAACGCGATTATAAGTAGTCATTTAGTCATAATTGTCTGAGTTACAACCACCAAAAAAGCCCCTGTCTCATATCATATCAATGCTTTATTCAGGCATGTTTGATTCCTGATGCTCTTCATCTTCATACTTTTTTGCCACTTTAATTAATGCATATTCCAGCGCCGGTGTTTGTCAATATGTTGTTACCAATGTTTGTTAATATGTTGTTACCAATGTTTGTCAATAACTTGTTACCCGTGTTAGCCAATAAGTTGTTACGAGTGTTTGTAAATAAGTTACTCTGTCATGCAAAGAATAAGCCTGATATCTTTGATAACTACTATCATATGTACTATTGACCAACAAGGGAAAGGACACTAGTAGATTAATTGTTCGTAGGGATGACACAATAATTGTTGTCATGAATATTTGGGATAATAGGTGTTTTTCTGGAAAGCTTGTGAAATCTTCATTTTTTAAATAATATTTTTTTTTAAATAATAACACATTTAAAAAAATGTTCTCAAGTTTTGCAACACGTTTAGTACAATTTACAAGACTATACCAAGTATAAGTAAGTTCAGTATTTTTGTGATTTTACTTTTTTTTGTATTGGTCCTGTCCAAGTCAGAAGAATTCAGTTGTTATCGCCAGTTGCTGTCTGTATTAATGCTTGTGTTTATATCGTTAAGCATTTTGTAATTTCGTAGCTAACTATGTGGTCTTGGTTTTTGCTCATTATTGAAGCTTATACCCACGTCATTTTGTGGAAAGTTTACAAGTTGATAATCAAACCATACCTCTGTATTTAATGGGGAAAACTATCCTCTTTTATGTAAAATGTAAGAAAATGTTAATACAGTTATGAAGATAGTTTACTTAGTTTAATTGTACAAAATATGTATTTGTTTTTGTAGAATAAAGTTTTATAATGCCAGTTATATTCTTTTCGAGTCAATTATTTTACAGGTCATGCAAATGTGTTATTATGATACTAGATAATGGCTATTTTATTTTGTTCTTGAAGACAATTCATGTACTTTAATTTCATATCAATCATTTGTTAATGAAATCTTTGATTTGACAATATTACTAATACAGACTTTTGAACAGCGGTATAATAATTTTACAATTAAACCAAAATGTGTGGGCTTAAATCAAATACGTGTATTTATTTTTGCGGTAAACAGTATAAAGAAAGATATTTTAACATACAAAAATAAGTTAGTAAAAAGAGGTGTTGATAGTGCCAGGTCTGTAACAGAACGAAGTGAAATATAATATTACTTTAAAAACAGGGTGAAGATTAAGCCTTGGGATTTAAACAAATACTCAAAATTGTACACAATGCTTTTGCATGTTGACACTGCAAAGATTAGACTGTCTTAGCATGATTTGCTTCGTTTGGTTTAAGACTTGGTATGAATCAACATAGGTTATAGTTTTTTCTTCACATCATGCAAGATGTCATGAGAAATAATGTTACAATGATCACAATGATCAGGTCAAAATTAACAAAATTATTTTTTAATAAGTTTCAAAGTAACATTGTTGAAATTGAGATTAGTCTTTCATCTTTAAATCATTAAAAGTGGCAAACATGTATTTATATATTTTTTTATTGTTTTTTTATTTTATATGTTATGCTTTATATTAACATGAATGGATTAAGATTGATTATACAGTGTATTTAAATATCATTATCATAAATGCTATCGAATTAAATATACATATTTTTTATTTGTTTTATTTATTCTACACAAAAAAAAACATTTCTTTTTACCCAGATTTTATATGTAATAAAATACTTATCTGCAGGAAATGTAACATAAGTTCACAAACATTTATAGAAACATAAACTAAAACGGAATAAAATTATTAAGCATTATGAGAATACGAATCGTCGGCCATTACAGTGGACACTGGTCTTTGTTTGGACAGTAGGTCGATAATCATATTAAGATATATAAAACTGTATAGAAGTAAACAATCTTACCTGGTGAACAAACACATCTTGGGAACCATCATCAGGTGTTATAAAGCCCCACCCTTTTGCTACATTAAACCATTTACAGCGCCCCCTTTTACGTCCTCCTCCTGTAAAATATACACAACAATAATAAAAATAAACATGGCCGGTATCGGCTACAATCAGTAGTATTGACCGGAGAGTGACCTCAACGATCTCATTTAAAACTCTCCTTGAACACATGTTTTTTTTAATTTTGAAGGCATATAAAGTCTGTAATTATTTACTTAAAAGCAATACACAAGGAATGTTTATTTTGAATTTTTATTTTGAATAAAAAAAACTATTTTCTATTATAAATTGGACATACACATGCAATTAACATAATTTGAAGTTTAACCAACTTAAAACTAAATGATTCAGTAATTATATTAAAATGAGAAGTTTGAAAATGGTCATTTTAGTGATACAAAATCCAAAAACATAAGTGCATTTTTCTGAATGATATATTAGATACATAAATGAATTTAAAAAAAACCAATCCACATGGTCAGCAAGCATCCGAGCGACACATTCATTAATCATTCACCTCCATGTTCTGCCATTTCCTTGATTCATTTGGTTGCATCTGTTGTATACTTGTCAAAACATTGTAATCTCTCTAGAATGACCATAGCACTTTAATATGTCTTTATATAAAAGTCGAATATACTGATTATACTTCACATATCACTAATGTATTGATCACTGAAATATGTAGTAATAATGTCACTGTGTTGTCACAAATCTGGACACTCCTTCTAGTAACATGTCTCCTCACCGGAATGTTTCCTAAATTGACCACACGTCCAAAACATCATTTTACCTTGACCACACATGAAGGATTTTTAAGCGGAAATAGCTAGTAAACTGCGAAAGAATCCATGCGACAATGCACAAATGTGAACGACCGAATTCTTCCTATAGGTCACACTTGAAGACCACGTTGTTTAACACAGCAAAGGGAGCAATAGCGTGAAGATCGTCAAGCTCGACCAGGCAGCATATGGGTCAGTGGTGTTTGTGTATTCATTCAAAAGGTGAAGCACTTGTGATCACTATTAGTACACGAGTATCTTTTTCGTATGTAGGTCAGGTCAAAGTTCTTCACTACGAACAATTGTATTTCAGGGATGGGAGACCACGCGATTTCCTTTGATTTTCTACGCGTTAACTGTACAAGTAACTCATACAATGATGAATATTCAACGTATTCAACATGCATTGTTTTACATTGTGTCACATGTAAGGTAATTAAATATTGCGCAATATCTAATGCGTAATCAGTAAACATCAGAAATAGTTTTTAAACATGCTGTTTTTATAACTTTCCAAATGCAATGTTTATGGTATAAAATGATGGACTACTTACAAATATTTAACCTATTCATTTATTAAGTAATTTACATGTGGATTATGAGTTATTGTGTCATGTCCCGTTCATTGATGAACAGTTGTAACTTGCCCCAGTTAGAGAAGTGTCCATGAATCACAATCAACAACCAATCCTATATTCATAGTATAGTGTGCCAACTGGAATAACTTATTATTCACCCTATGCTTTTTTCAAATGTTTACATTTTTGACGTCAGTTTATCTCATTTATACATATTCGTAAGCCACCCACTTCATCAATAAACGTTTGACGTCACCTAATTTCGAAGTGTAAAATAATAAGGGGCGGTACTTATTGAAAACATCCAACGACAGTGGAAGGTGGAGCAAATCCTAGAGGACGATTGGTTAGAAATATAAATCTAAATGCGCAGCTGTTAACGCACAAGTGATTGTAGTATAAAGTCATCTTTTATCTTGTAAAATGTGAAAAAAAAAAAGCATGGAATGAAAATTTCTTTAAAAAGAAACATTCCAAAAACAATGAATTTCAGTGTTATTGCATTTAATTGTTTATTACAAGATGAATTCAATAAATTGTATCTTTGTTCTTGTAGGTAAAAACGTTATCAAAAACATCTGCGTTCAGACAATTCTATATTAAAATGTTTACATCAAATAATTTAACAAAAAAACAAATAAAATGCACAGCAATATGTTAAAGGTTGACCACAATAACACAAACCTTATAATATATTCTTTGATTAAAAAAAGTTCCTCTATTTCAATTTTTAATATTTTATTCATTTGTTTGAAATAAATACTAAGAATTTAAAATAATAATACAGTGAACTTGACCAGTATGTTATTTGAATTTTTGTAATATCACAATTGTTTCATAAATCCAATTTTTATTGCTTTATAATAAATGATCGAAAAAGATAGAAGAAGAAAAATATCAATGTGGTACATTTAAATAAATATGTTTTTGTTAATCATAATTTTTTTTTTATTAAAAATTTGTTTTATACTATTTGTGAATTTTTCTATATTCCAAACTCAAATAAATAATCAACACGGTACGAATAAAAGAAATAACTTTGTTAATATACATATATGTAAAGTTCTGATTTTTAACATTATAAGAGTCATTGTAAAAATAAATGTGGTATAGAGATATATTTATCCAGATTATTAAATCAAAGCGCGAAAGCGCTGTAAAGGCAGTTAATTACAGGTTGTGTGTATTTCTAGTCCAGTTATATCATTATCTTCCATAGAACAGAGGTGGTTTGTAGAATTTAAGATTAAGAGTTCTTTTGTACCTTAGTTCACCTATACATGTATCTATAGTCTACTGTTTACAGTATATTTTCTGTGCCTCGCCATGAAATGCATTTTTAGCCATGGCCTTGTCAGTTTGCTTTAAATTTATGAGTTTGACTGTCCCTTTAGTGTCTTTCGTCCCTCTTCTTTAGACATATAAGAACTTTTCCTTTTCAATATAAATAGACTATTTTTAATTATTGATTGTATACGCATATTCTATGACTCCCATAAAAAAAATAGTTCACAAAGATTGACTAGTCTCTGTACTGTGTGTATAGCAAGAACATCAAGTAACATAATGGTAAATGTACATAGTAACATGTCAACTTTTTTGATGACCATACCTGCCAATTGTCAGTATTTGCAGAGTATTTCCCCCATCGAGCTCAAGGCTCCCAAATGGAAATTTTGTAAGAGCAATTTTGTCGACTATTTAAAGAAAACAATTAATTCAACAATGGCTATAAGCTTGTTAATGCAAGAAGAAGCCAAAAACCACATTAGAATATATTTGAAGGGAATCCATGACAATCGCCCCATTAGCAAATAGCCCCACTTTTTCACTAACTCGCCCCACTTTAAAAAAAAACCTGCCCCAACCTGGATTACCAAATCGCCCCACTTGTGAACTGTGTTAAATCCCGTTAATATTACTCCTGCCAACTCGCCCCACCTAATAGAAAACGATAATATCTAGATAAATATATTATTAACCAGGAAGAATTTAGTAATGCCAACTCGCCCCACTTATGTAAAAAGATGTTATCCCATTGTATATAAGTTAAATTCTGTTAATATAACTCTTGCCAACTGGTCCCACCTAATGGAAATCAGTGAAATCTAGATAAATATATTATTAACCAGGATGAATTTAGTAATGCCAACTCGCCCCACGTATGGAAAAAGATGTTATCCCATTGAATATAAGTTTAATTCCTTATATTGCATTATGATACAATTAACAGGTTTCTTTTCAATTGTTATGCAAATAACTAAGCTTCAAAACTTACATTTATTCTTCAGTATATATCAATAATAGTAATTAAATTAATTTTCGGTTTGTTAGTATTCTGTGTAGATTAGTTTTCATTAAAGTCAAAAAATGAAAGTGGTGCGAGTTTTTATTTTTAATTATATATATATATATATATATTAATCTAAAAATTACCGTTTTTTTATAAGTAGGGCGAGTTGGCAGGAGTAATATATATATATATATATATAAAACAGGGTTCTCGCTAAGGCGAGTCCATGAGTCCTGGTCTCAACAAAATCTGTCTGGACTCACCATTTTCAAAACTGGCGAGTCCACAAATACATCAATATTGAAATATTTTGTATAAACTGAACACAGTTACCATGACTCACCGTGGCCAAAAATGACGAGTCCCTGGACTCGCCTTCAAAAATCCTTAGTGAGAACCCTGATTTAAAATGATTTAACCAATTTCACATGTGGGGCGAGTTGGCAGGAGTAATATTAAACATGATTTAACCAATTTCACATGTGGGGTGATTTGATAAATCAGTTTGTGGTGTTTTTTTTAAAAAGTGGGCCGATTAGCCAGTGGGGCGACTTTTCCTGCTTCCATTTGAAGGTTTTGTATGACTATATGAACCATCTTTCACGTAAAACCCCCATGTGCATTTTGAAAAGTTGGCAGATATGTTTCTTACTCCAGGCAAAATCTACCGGTATGAATGAAAAAGAAGTTTTCAATTAAGGCTCTGTGGCCATAACAGCTGTCTCATTAGCATTTTAACCACTTCCCATATTTGCAATTAAAACAATAGAAGAAAATTATTCAACGCAAAAACAAAACTTACTTGTAAATATGAAATTCTCTTTACGGTATGAGTTTTTCTCCTTGTTTGAGATTGTACAGTAGTACCTGTAACTGCTTATACCTATTTCTTATTCACTTTTGCTTGATAAACTCACTAAATATCACATACATTGTACCACATCTCCTTATTTTTATATGCATTCCAATAACATGAACAATTGTAATTCAATTCTATATACCAAAGCAAAATGAACTGCACCACTTTCATTCACTAGTATGCATCTTTTGGCAAAATACAAGACTTTGTTCTTAGATGACACAATTAATATAATATATATTTATTGATAAAAAAATAAAATTTGGTATACAAATCTTTAACGGTATAAAAAAAAGCACAGCTGTGTCATAAATTGTGAAATTTGTGCTGAAAACATAGACATTGATGGTATTTGAGTAATTCCATATGTGAAGCTCAACATTAGCTCGTCAGTTGGTGGTGGACAGTTATAGTTCCTTTCTGCAGGCTAGGATGAATGACTTTTCAGGAAAACCAATTTCACAAATCAAAACTTTCCTCTAGCATGTCTAGATTTCTCCTACAATATTCATCCAGTTTAGTTCTTTTGTTTTAATTGGACACCGTCCTGATTTTTAATTTTGCAAACCATTCAGTCTCTTGCTTGCAAATGGTGCATGAAAATAGGAATCCGGGTCCGTTCGCGCCCATTCACGTTCGCACCCTCTCATGTTCGCTCCCTTTCACTTTCGCACCCAAAGTCCGTTCGCACCCTACATGTTCGCGCCCAATTTTAATTGGTTTTGTGTTTAATAACTTTGATATCAAGTTTTGGCAAGTAGGTATTCTTAAAAGTATAATTGATTCCATTGTCTCAAAATAAAGCGAGACAGCATTTTTTATGTGTTGAATAAATCTTAATCATGTTTTTGAGAGTGTATTGTTAAAAAAATAATATTCCTTTCTAATTAAAGTGGGATTCTGTCAACGTTTTATTTTGTATTGAATAACACTTAATCATGTTTTGTTTAGTGTATTGCCTATAACTTTGTTTCATTGACTTGTTTCAAAATGAAGTGAGATTCTGACTACGTTTGTTTTTGTGCGTTGAATAAATTTTATCATGTTTTGGTTTATATATTAATAGTGTATTGCATTATTTTATTATGTCATTGTTTCAGATCAAAGGGACCAAGCTGTTAAAAACAATTTTCTTTTGTGTTTTTCATTTAAAATATTCAATCATTTACTCATACCAAGCTATAAATACATTCAGTATTTACATCAAAGCATTTAAAAACAACAATCACGATTTTCCAATTATTCAACTGGAATTTGTATTAAAATTGGGCGCGAACGTGTAGAGTGCGAACGGACCTTGGGTACGAACATGCGAGGTGCGAACGTGTAGGGTGCGAAAGTATATTGGGCGCGAACGGACCTGATACCTGAAAATAGGATGGGTATGGCAGTAGACAAGTCTCTTTAAAGTAGGTTTGTGCCCTGAAAAAAAGTTTTATAACTTAAGTTTAATTGAAACTTGTGCAACACATATACCTAAATAACTATATAACATAGAAGAGAGCATCATTCGTGTCAATGTTTTGTTCCTGTTTACATTGTCATTGATATTTTTTCAGAAAGCCTGAGGCATAGCTCATGAATTCCTGTCATTAGACATTACATCCTAAATTAACATAATTACTGCTAGAATGATTATCAGTATGATATACGTACACTACACTATCATTGTACAGCCCAAGTCTTCAGTATATATAATTGTTGCATTCATTCACTCCTGTGTTCAGTCGTTCAAAAATTTCTAAACATCAACAAATGAACTTTAATAACAACAAGAAAACACTAGAAAAGATACGTACATACAACCCGTGTTTAAGTGTATTTGAAAGAGAAATAAATCTGGTTAAACGATGTAAAAAGGAGAAATATATCTGGTTAAACGATGTATAAAGGAGGAAAAATTGTAGATATTGCATTACGATGCGTTCTACCTAATAGCACGTGGATATGTGTTTACATATTTAGACTTGACCCAGTATGACCCGTACCTTGTAGGTCGCCGCCGTCGTTTAAACACTTGACTACAGTCGTGTATAAGCTAGACAATAAAAAGCTTAAGCCTGTACTATTTGTGCGAAGTAAATGTGTTTGTTCTGTACATTTAAATTGTTTTACCTGATAGCAAGAACGTATATCTATCCGTTTCCTTCTTAATTCACTTTGTCAAATTCTTCGAGCTTCTTCAAAACATACGTATTACTGCGCGCGCCCGGAAGTGAAAAAAATATGAGAAATCCTCGTAAAATAATGCTATTTTCAATTTTGTGGAATCCATTTTGTTATATTAATTATACAAAGATATAAAAAGTTACGATTAATTATGAATTTGCATATTATTATACGGAACGTTTATGGACTATTTTTTTAAGTCGGTCATTTTGGCGGTAAATCATGTATACACATACACACGTAGATTGGCTGGTACCCGATTGTAATGTTACACATCAAATATATCAAATAGCTAATACCCGGAACGTAGTACCGGGAACCAGGATAATACGTAGATAACATACATAACTAATACCGAAATTGAAAACGCTTTACGGTTTCTCGTTCATAAACCGAATTCCGCTTTGAATTATAGAAGATGCAATATTAATCATGTTCTGTCGACTTTTCATAGTTATATCAACGTCTGAACTAATTAAAGAATCTTTAGATGTCAGATAACACTTGAAATTGACCCGACCTCTTTCCACACGGAATATACAACTATTGATAGTTTGTAGTCAGGTTGACTGCTTATAATGCAAAATACACACTTATAACAAGTTCTATAAAACGAACAATACACACTGATCGTTTCTTTAGTCCCCAATGTAAATGAAAGAAACAAAAACCATATCATACCATAAAAAGAAGAGGAGAAATTCGAACATTTCCGGATCTATTTCTGGCCAAAAGACCCCCAGCATGGATTGCGTATGAAAAGATGAACCTCATGACTTAAAAGTCAGGCCTTAAAGCACTGCCTTTAATAAAAAACTTGGTATATATATATGTATGTAATACATTTGAATTTCTAAATGCTTTTGAGAGTTTACAAAACAAGAATTTGAACTTGTAAGACATGCATATCCCAAAGGAAACATTCTGTGATACTTAAAAACAAGTTGGCTTTTATAACAGATGCTGAGAAAAAAATTAATTCGAAATTTGGAAGAAAGTAAAAAATTGGATTTTTTAAAATTTATTTGTGTTTAAAACTGGTTGTCACATGAAAATTTAAAAAATGCGTGAGGGCATGTTTCGGAAGATTTTAATGTTTATTGACTAAAACTATTAGTACAGTTTATTAATAAAAGTACAAAGCGTTTACTAAATAAATACAGAAAGTGGAGTTAAAATAATTGATTTCATAATCCACAAATGTTTTAAAAATATTACAATATATCAAATAAAGTTTTGAAAATTCGAGTGTTCCATGCCCAACATTCAAACGTATGTTACTAACCCAATCACCTTCCTGGAATAGAGGGGGAATAAGTTTTGTAAAACGAAAGTTCAAAAATCAGATTCCAAAGGACAGTTGTCATAATCGTAACATTCAAATAACCACTCCTTGTGAACGTTTTTTTAACTAGTGAAAATAGATATCAAGGGGGCTATTGTCACCAACCTATTCGCAACCATATCTTTACTGGCAAAACAAATTCATTGATTTGGTTTATATTTTGGTATATTTTCTTTTTTTTTTTTAACCCTGTATGCCAACATTCCCCATGTGAAATTATAAAATTGTTTGTTTCTTCCTATGTGACGTATAAATTTTCTGACGTCAGACATGCGAAGCAATGTTTGTTAGATGCTTTTGTGCTTTTCTTTGTTTCTTTTAAAATTGTACCACAGTGATGACTGATGTACACATATTTTGTCTATTTTATCTATTATGTCTGTTTTGATACATGTCGTTGTAAATATAGCGGAAGTTGATGAGACTCTCATACAAGTGAGAGATTTAGTGATATAAAATCAGGTTCAATTCACCTTTTTCTAAATTTCAAATTGCCTGTACCAAGTCAGGAATATTACAGTTGTTGCCCATTCGTTTTTGATGAGTTTTGTCAATTGATTTTGCCATGTGATTAGGGACTTTCCGATCGAATTTTCCTCTGAGTTCAGTATTTTGTGATTTTACTTTTTTTTTGTTCATGCCGTATGAAAATCATTCAAAACAGGAAGGGTGTTCTAACCAACTATTAGATACCTTAAACCAATATTATGTATGTACTTTTGATGTACAATGCCTTTAACTTCGTCTTCATTTAAGTTGATACATGTTCCCCTAGTAGCTCTTCTATAGAAAACGCATAAGTTTCTGACACAGAATAAATGTGATCTAATGAACTGTAAATTTTTTGTTGCTTTTGAGCAATTCTTTTTGCTGTTGAATATTAATCCCCTAAAAAAAATTGAAGAAATTATCTTTTCAATTTCTGAAATCTGAAAAGAGAAAAAAGTAACCCCTATCCAGTTTGTCTTCACCTCCCCTTTCCCTTATTCCAAAAATAATTTAAATTTAAATTTCTAGTGGAGCTTGCAACAATAACTACTCATTTAAATACATCATAAAATATCAAAATTTAAAATGACATAGTCATGGTTAAAATTAATATTAGTTATAGTAACGTCTAAAAAATGTTTACAGCTAATCATCTCAAGACAATCACCATTTCATAATACATAAGTTTCAAGCAGTGTTAGGGAGGTAACCAAACATATGTATAATTGTATTCTTTACATTGAATTGGGATTACCTCCCTTACACTGCTTATAAATTGTCTAAATTGCCTTATACCAGAAAATCCTTGTTTCCCCCTTGTTCCCCCTATTTGCTAAATGATATAAACCATAACCCTCATAACCATCCCTTTGCAGTATGGAAACTTGCGGTATAGTTTCAGAGAGATTTATACCCTTAAACATAATTTATTGACTGGAAACTACAAAAATGCTTATTTTGAGGCCCTTTTTTGGCTTCCAACTTATTGAAATCAGAATTGGAGCAAGAACTCCAAAACTCAATTCCAGTCTTTCCTTTGAAGTAAGAAATCTTGTAGTACAATTTCTGAGAGATCCATACACTTAAACAAAAATTATTGTCTATACACTAGAAAAATGCTTCTTTTTGTCCCTTTTTTTGCCCCTTATTCCTACATATTCGTTGTAATTAACCCTAAACAGAATCCCAGCCTTCCCTTTGTTAAATGGAACCTTGTTGTACAAATGTCAGAGAGATTTATACAGTTATACCAAAGTTATCGTTCAGAAAAATGCTTGTTTTTGGCCCTTTTTCGGTCCTTAATTTTAAGACTGTTCTCCCCATGACCCTTTAAATAAATCTCAACCTTCTGCTTATGGTATTTAACATTGTGGTACAATTCAGGTCATTTTAAGAAACAGTTGCCTCAATTTTAGTGCGTTTTAATTATTTATCTCCCGCTTCAATATAAATATTTCTGAACATAATAAGTAAATTGAACCATTTTTTCTCATCAAAATTTAACTAAGGATTACAATTTTTCTCATCAAAATTTAACTAAGGAACTAAGGATTACAATGAAGTGAGGTATAGTACATATATAAATCAGGCCCAATATTACAAATGTCATGATAGTAGATCAATGTTTTTGAATCATATCAATTAAGAAGATATAATACAATGTAACTAACGAAACAAGAATCGAATGATCCGCAAAGAGCGAGACCGCATTCGTCGATTAGGTAAGTGTCTGTACTAATATGCATGCAATTTCATACTCAAACGAAATGTCACAATCAGGAATAGAATATGATCAGTTAAATAAGAGACAGTCATGACAGTTAGGTGGGAAATATACATATAGTATCGGTTACCGAATTCGTGGTGGTAACCGTAAATCTTAGGAATTGTCGATTCCTCCTCATAACTTAAATATGAGAAAGTAAAATAACAAAATTATAGAACTACAAGGAAAATTCAAAAGGAAAAGTCCGCAATCAAATGGTGAAATCAGAAGCTCAAACACATAAAATGAAATGACAACAACTGTCATTTTCTTGACTTGGCACGTACATTTGATTATGTTGAAAATGCATGATAAAACTGCTGTATAGCTTGCTAAACCTCTCACTTGTATGGCATGCATTAGACAATTTTACATATAAAATTTGAGGAATTTTTATACTTCAAATGTGCATAACTCATTTCCAAATTATTGAATGTCTCTAATTTTCAAATTTTTAAAAGACATTGTTAATATAAACCTATGATTTAAGTTTCATAAAATTTTTGCAGGACTTGTACACATAAGAGCGCTAATGTTTCCAAGGAATATAACTCTTCTAATAATAATTGATCGGCATTAATTTTCGAACTCGTTAATGATATTGCTGATATACACCTTTGATATAAGTTTATGAAAATCCGGTAAGACATTTTTAAATGGAACGCTCGCAATGCAATTGTCCATTAATTAATGTTTCCAAGGGGCATTTTGTTTTAAAAATATATAAACTCATCATAGATACCAGGACTAAATTTTGTATATACGCGAGACGCGCGTTTCGTTACAAAAGACTCATCAGTGACGCTCGAATAAAAAAAAGTTAAAAAGGCCAAATAAAGTACGAAGTTGAAGAGCATTGAGGACCAAAATTTCTAAAAGTTTTGCCAAATACAGCTAAGGTAATCTATGCCTGAGGTAGAAAAGCTATAGTATTTCAATAATTCAAAAACAGTAAATTTATAAATATAACCAAATCAATGATAATTCATGTCAGCACACAAAAGTGCTGACTACTTGGCTGGTGATACCCTCGGGGAAATAAATCTCTACCAGCAGTGGCATCGACCCAGTGGTAATAAATAAATTCATATATATCATTGGCACTGATTTTCGAACTTGTCCATACACTCATCATCATGATCATAGAGACCAGGAATGAAATTTTGTATTTGCACCAGACGGGCGTTTCGTCTTCAAAAGAATCATCAGTGATGCTCGAATCAAAATAAATGGATCAAGCCAAATAAAGTACGAAGTTGAGGAGCATTGAGGACCAAACATTCCTTTAGGTTTTGTAAATACAGCTAAGGTAAAATGTTCCTGAGGCAGGAAAGGTTAGCATTTTAAAAGTTCAAAGTTTTGTAAACAGTTAATTAATGATTATGACCATATCAATGATAATTCATGTCAACACAGAAGTACTGACTAGTGGGCTGGTGATACCCTCAAACATTACTCATATAAACCGCTATGATTTCAGTGTCATAAAATTCTAAAAAAAGAATATGTACACGTGAGAGCATAAACCAGAGTTCTCCACAACGTATTGCGCTGGGGGCAAAAGTGCAAAGACATTACGATCAAACTATCTAAATAGGATGCCATCTTGTTTTATTTCTTTATTTCAAAATGAGTGGCTATCATCGGGAATAAAGAATAAAATAATCAACAGATGAACATCCAGTTGATTAGATTTATAAATATCAATTATGATCGATATTGAGTTATCTCCCTTTGCAACGTATTTTGTAGCAAAAAGGTGTGGAGAATCAACTTATTTATTGACTCTATTTCCTTAATATTAACTGTTTTCGTAACAAGCATGGAAACGGTGTAAAGACGGTAGATGTTTACTAACTGCTAAACAATGTTGTGCATAAACATATAAATGACACATCAGATATATATAAGAAGTTCTATTCACCAAGTTCATACGAATAACGTTTTTTTTACTTATTTGCCTGTTTTAACATGTTAAAGCTTAAAATAAATGATATATTACAAAAAATAATAATCCAAACTATCAGTATGTTTGCATGTAAGGTAATATAGATATCGTTAATGATAGGTATCCGTAGAATATGTTTTTATTGATGATTGTTAATAACAGAAAGACGCCTTTATTGATGTTTATATCTTTATGAGTTTGATTCTGGCACCAAATCTGTATACTCATTATGATTCATACTATGCATATAAAATCATCACTATTCAACTGATTAATTAAGCATTCAGTTTGTAAAGGCATATTTAGATGAAACTGGCATTTATACTGTTTGGAAAGTATAAATAGTTGTTTCGGTTATTTTTACCAAGAATTGTAAAATACACTAGCATTTATACAAATTTTAGAATACATTATAACTTCTGCAAATCATGAAACCTTATCAAAAATAATTGTATAGTTTTGTGCATGAAGATTTATGAGAGCTGTCAAAGAAATAATTTTGAGTAATTATGCGGTGGTTTATTAAGCTTAACAACAAACCAGCGCCAGTCAAATGAATGAAGAACCATTGCATCTATGAAAGAACCGATAAATATTGCAATTTTGCCTTTGTTTTATGTATTCTCTTACAGTGACCAGTCAATTTTGGCCGTCAATTTATGTGGATCGAAGGCGTTACCATAGGAACATATTGAAGAATTCTATTTTAGATTGCAGTCGTGCTGGGTTGAAACTTCAGCCATCAAAGGAGACTGACTGTCCATTATAGAAACTGAACGTGGTTTATCATCGTTACCCCTTTTTAATCTCATTAACTGAGTGTGAAAATCCATCAACTTAGTGAATAACGAACAGAAACCTCCCTATCTTGTCTTATCTTAATTTTACAGGATGAGAGATTTAGTCAGGTGGTGATAAATAAGAATTTTATCAGCGAGTAAAAGCAAATTATCATCATGGAGGTTCTATGCAGAATGAAAATATTCATCATTAACTCAGCAATTGTTTTGAAAGTCCTTGTCTTATGCAAATGTTGTATATTCCAGTAGTATTTTACAAGACTGCGTATGTGACAAATTACTTATTCTGTTGTGTTTCTGGTACGTATTCAAATGTAAAACAAACGGACTGATTCATGACAAAAAAAGAGACGAAAAGCAAATATGACAGAAAGCAACCAATGACAATCCCTGAATTACATGTTCTGTCTTATAACATGCACATATAGAAGGTGGCAGGGTTTGATTTGAATAATATCATTTGGTAAGAATAAACTGTAACCATGGTAACGAAGATTTAACTAGCTGATTGCAATAATTACGACGATTCCAAATGCATGTACATATTAAGCACTATTTAAACTTTGAACATTGAAATTTGTAGATGTTATACAAGTGCATTACTTCCTTGAAAATGTGAAAGAACGTAAAATGAAAGTTATTCATGGGATTGTTATAATATTCAGTTATTTTCTTTGGAATACTACCTAATGTTTGTAAATTAATTTTATGAAATGTTTTGTTAGAACATATATATTTTTTATGGTTCAGACAGACTACTTCAACATGACAGTCTGACACCAAAAATGATTTCACAATAGTCTTCAAAATGAGCTAAAACCAAAGCCATTTCTGTTCTAGCTTTAAGATAAGATATGATGTGACTGCCAATTAGAGAAATAACTACAAATGGTCAGAGGAAAAACATTCAAAACAAATTTTTACTGTTAGTTTTTTTTTGGCCTTCGACAACGAGTGAAATAATTCAAAAGATAAACGCAAATGGTCTGATATATAATATAAAATTAACAAATATATACTAGGTAGATAGCAACCTGCATCAAACCTTGAATTTCAGGCATCTGGCTTGTGACAAGCAAATATATTTCAAATGTAGCGGTAAAACCATGAATGATAGTTAATAGTCATCCCCTAACCTGAGACAATGGTACAACAGTTCTACATAGGAACTACAATAATTAGGCTAAACTGGCTCGACTCATTAGGTCGACACTATTAACACAAAAAAGACATTAATCATAGGGTTAGTTAAAGCTACAATTGTATATCAAAAACCATGATATTTAAGACGAAATTTCGGTCATTGACAAGCTTTTTCAATTATATAGAAAGCAAAATACTTTCCAGGATGTAGCTCAATTAATACCAGCCCAAAATATACAGGTGTACCAGATAATATCCCTACGTAATTTTATTTATAATTGGAAAACATTCCTCGCTTTACATGTACCTGTGATCGTGCAGGTCCACCTAATATAAACGTGACGCCCCTTTGTTCATGTTGAGACAAAAAAAACACACTTACCGCTTGGAACGCTCATGTAAATATTCTGTCCGTTACTGTTAAAATTATTATTCTGTAAGCTTAAATTCCATGAAAATTGTTTCGTTAAAAAAGTAAGATCCGGTTGAATTTCTTGACTCTGAATATTTCTCAACATGTCTAGTCCACTATTGCGGTAAGATAGTTTCGACGGTCACCGTGCCATTTCCTCTACGCTATTTAATTCATGAATTGACAATTTCAAATAGGATACGTCGTAATAAAGTGATGTCCAATCGGTCAAGCAGCTAGAATTACAAGCCCTGGGGAGTGAACTGACCTTGGTTGTGGTCAGTGAATAGTTAAAAATAATACAGAAATGTTGCATTCGAATTCTTAAGAATTTTTTAAGTTCTTAGTACTTCATCACCCAGGTAATTTGACAGACCATTGAAAACTATAAATTATTTTCTTTTTCATTCACATTTTTCACACGGTCACACTATTGAAATCGTTCTAGTGATTTTTGATATGATTTTGAAGACGCCGGTTTTACAGTGCAGTTCGGTTTGCTCTACTTTTATTGTTTGACATCGCACTATAGTTGAAATACAAATAATTAATACATTCATTTATAACAATTGACCTGCCATGTGAACAAAATGATGTGGTGGCTTGAAAAAAAGATAAAGTGTATCGTGACATCGGAATAATAGAGCATAAAATTCACAACGCAATTCCTGGAAAATTAAAAAAAAATATTTTTAAGATATTGTCTTCAACATCAATAATCTTCTGTTGCCTCTAATTTATAGAAACATATTTTGCAATGAGAAATGGAGATTCATTGTACATTCATTTGAAATAAAAGAAAAAAAGGAAAATCTGCTAGTGCTTTGAAATAACTTTTGATATAAGTTTACTAGGTGGAATAACACATTTTCTAGTAAATAAAACATCTTCGATGTGCATTAGTTTTTTGTTTGCATGGTTGTTTTTTAAGGGATACTTGGTACTAACATTTTGGTCTAGCACACAATACTGTTTTCTCGGAGTGATTACTTTGTGTTGGTTGTTTTTGTTTTTGACTTAGATTTCAGTAACTGCCAGTACTCTCATATCGGTTCTTATGTTCTATGACCTGCTTGCTTTGTTCGTGCTGATGAGTCAATGAAAAATAAGGATATGTCGTATGATTGTCAATGAGACAACTATCCACTAGAACTCAAATGACTGATGAGTAAAACCTTTTAAAATGATTTGTATAGTTCGTTTTTAATGTTGTGTTGTTATGGCACTGTCCCTAGTTACCGAAGACATGTATAACCTCCACACATGCTATATGGTCTTTTCCTAAGTCAGGAGCCTGTGCTTCAGAGGTTGTGATTTGTTGCTGTCTATCATAACTGATATGTGTTATTTGTTTATTGTTTTGCACATAAGTCAGACAGTTAGTTTTCTCGTTTCTTCTGTTTGTTGAGATTTGTCTTATTACCAATTACACCAAAAACCTTTATTTTTTTATTTTATTTTATTTTTTTATGCGGTATTCTAAATATTTTAGTAAGCAACAGACTACGAATTCATTGCCTTGTGTTACAACTTGTAGTTGAAAACAGCAGTTAGTTAAGAATGATAAAGCATAAAAGTAGAAAATACTTCATTGATATTCTGGACGAAAACAAGAGGTTTGATAGTGGTTGCTTATTCAGGACAACACATCAATCAAGGACCCATCGAAAGGTCTTTTAGTTATAGAGGACTTGTAACTCTCCGAAAAAGGAACAACAGATTACACGTTCTATTAACCGTTCCAAAATAAGGTCTGTGCCATTACATCACATATCAAAAATAAAAAGTTAAATTGTTTCATAAATTTAAAAAAAAAAATCCATAATAGAAAAATTAGTTTCATATGATTCACCATGATATCCGATTTTTTTCATGTTATTCAAAATGCATACAGTATATCTTTTCTCATTAACTTACTTGTTTGCATAATAGATGCTTTCACTAGATTTTAAAATCAACATCCATAAAAGTATTGAATAGATTTGAAATTTAACATTCATAAGGAAAATAAATCAGCCTTCTATCTTAGAAAGGCATGTGTTGTCTTCATCGTACATTTCTTTAGTTCAGAAAAAGAATCTGTATTCTTCTCCTTAGACATGTTAGATGAAGATACACAGAATAGTCAGGATGGTTATTCTTAGATAACTAAACATAATAATAAGGGCTCATTAATATTACTTAAATTGACCTCATCGACATTATCTATATTAAGGAAAGGTTTCATAATCAATTGCGCATGACCATGATGACTTAGGGGCGAGGCCATATATGTTTTTACGGAAATAAGGTGTGTCAATGTTCATACAACTGCATACGAAATATCAGTAACTTACCATAAGCGGTTCTGCTTATCTGGACTAACCTAATACATTAACAAAACTATGCAACATTTCAAAGTCAAATGAATATAGCTAATCGGGCATAGCAAAATAATTTCCATGGAAATATGTTAGATTTTTCAAAGCTAAAATATTGTGTACCAAATAATATTGGTTTACCATTAGTGATTCCTGATCACGACGACTATGCCGAAACCAAACGCATGTGTTTGTCTAGCTTTCTCAACGTCGAAATATAGGTGAGACGAAAAGCATTAACGCAAACTTTTTGCCATTAAATAATTCGGTAACTGCAAACGTTATGATCCATATTCGTGAATAGGCATTTGAATTGAACCACACAGAGAATTATTCATATATTGAAAACTTGTTAAAAATTAATAGTTGTATATGATCAAGGAGACTTATAAGGTATAATACCTCAATGTGGTACATGTAGCAACCTAACAACATATATAAATCGAAATGAAAACAAACTTGAGTCTGTATAATACGTTAACTCAAAGAGTAAGTAGCGTTTCACAAATTTTAACATGTTATCAAAACTAAACTTTTGGTTAGATGTGTGTCGTTCCTTTAGCCACCAAATAAAGTATTCCAATGTCTGGATAGATAACTTAAAAGTTTTAAAAACATTGAATTTCAGAATTTCAGTTCACCTTGTCTGGGCATGTTTGTTTACAAGTTGTTGAAATCGGGAGGGCTATTATAAGTTTCACAATCATTTTTCCGCTACTGAAATTTGCTATTAGGTTTAACAAAGTGACTATCAGTTATCAAAACTAATTATTAAAAAAAAACACTGACAAAAAATGTACATTTAACATCAGCATTACTTGATATGAATAATTATAAAAAAGAAGATGTGGTATAATTGCCAATGAGACAACTCTCCACCAGATTCAAAATGACACAGAAATTAAGAACTATATAGGTCACCGTACGGCCTTCAACAACGAGCAAAGCCCATACCGTATAGACAGTTATAAAAGGCCCCGAAATGACAAATGTTTATCTTTGTTTTGTTTAAATATTATTTTTTTTGTGGTTTTATCAGCTCTCAACGTTTGTATTATACATTCTATTTTCAAATTTTCAAATATGGAAACCTCGTTTAAAAGAAGTTGCTGAAAAGTCGACGCAAATTGTCAAAATGTGCATCTGGTGCATGAAATGTTTGTTTCTTTAATGCTATTAGACGAAGATTAAAAAAAAAAGTCAACCAATTTACAAATAAATTTGTTTCACGTTAAAATGTTGATCTACTCAGAAGTTTTGAAAAAAATAATGAACAAAAAATACAACCGCTTGTCATTTATTTTTCTTACTTTTCTTATCCAAGGTTTCGCTTAAATAATAATAACCAGAACAAACTTATACGGTGACCTATAGTTGTTAATGTTTATTTTTTTTTGTCATTTTGGTCTTTTGTGGATAGTTGTCTCATTGGCAATCATACCACATCTTCTTTTTTATATATTAGCACACATGTAAAACGGTTACAATATGAAAAGTACTAAATTTAACCCAATTTTATTAATTAACATTTTATCTCGTGAATATCAATTTATTATTACAACATGCAAAATAAGAACATGTTTACACATAATTCTTTTCTTCTTTTTTTAAGTATCTCGTCCTTTTTTTGTGTACTAAACCTTATAGTTGCTTATATACTTACCAGCTTGATAAACATTTGCCACTGTTATTTGAAATCCATGCATGTTTAACATCATAATAATTATAACTCCACTTTTCAAAAACCCCTCTTTTCATAATGCAAAAATCGTGATTTTTCACGAAATAAACCTTAGTTATTTCTCCATCTTTTCTTAAGCATCTCGGCTACAGTTTAGACATATATTATGTTAAAAGTCTGCATTATAAACGTCATAGTGGTCAGAGTACTTCATATCTTTTAGAAATAATTCAGAAGGAACTTGAAAGATCAATTAGTCTTTAAATGAAAAAAAAAAGATAATTGGGATAATTGGTATTTCTAATGTAATGATTTTGTCCAGAAATATCTCAGAATACGCCCCTAATTTATTATGAAAGAAAGTCGTCAATAGTAGCCGGGGCAGGTCAACGTTCGGTCACTGTCTATAAACAGACATGGAGGTCAAAATGACATAAGCGAGTCTGTAGGGTTTATAGTGGACACATAATGTTTCTTTTACGTTGTCTAAACGTACTGATTTTATGTCTCCTATACATTGTACATAGAAAAGCAAATTAAAAGAGATACTTAACAAATTGTACAATACAAAAAATATGGGAACAGACAAGAAATCATGGGTCAGTAGATAGATCACCTACTTAACATGCTTAAGGTTAACAAGTTTAAAAAAAGCTTTCAGGGACCCTTAAACAGAGAAAAGAACATATAGCACTAGTGTGGCAGGTTTGCTTTAAATATCTCAATAGCATTTTCATTTTGAAGATTTTTTTTTCGCTTCGTAATTTTATACGACGTACAATGGTCAATATTTGAATGTAAATGAATATGACGTAATTACCAGCAGGCAAAAATCATCATGCCATCTCAATATTCCTGTTTGGTTTTTGTATAAAACTGAATATTTAGTACTTATCATATACTTAGTATTGTGATGTATTTATTTGTAAAATTAGTTTGATCAGACATAAGGAGGGCAACATAAAGTTTGTCGACCATTCGACAGGTGTATACACATGATACAATGTGTATTTATTTGAAAAGTTATTCCTTTGATAAGACAGGGAGGGCAACATAAAGTTTGCCGACCATTCGAAAAATGTTCGACAGGTGTCTTTACATTCTCATGATTATACAAGCTTTATACAAAGATACAACTACTAAAGAGTTGGTTTCTCAATTATGCCAATTTTACAACTCGTGCATCATTGGAATTTTAAATCTTTCTGGAGACCTCGGTTTATCCAAATTTTCTTACATCATTAAAATATTCGTTTAGCTATTCCATACAAAATACGACTTCCATTAAAATAATCTCATGTTAAAGATGAGTATTTTCCCTTTTTAACTCATGGTCAGTCAACCAAGGTTGATATAAGAAGATGTGGTATGAGTGTCAATGAGACAAATCTCCGTCCATGTCATAATTTGTAAAAGAAAAACATACGCTCTTCCACACGGTGACACCTTCATTTAAAGCATATTCTGACGGAACCAAATTAACGATTTATTCTTTAGGATGGTTCAACTTCTGAATAGGGAGCTTTATTTTATAATAGATTTTTTTTATGTGAATATAAAAAAAAAGAAGATGGGGGTATGATTGCCAATGAGACATCTCTCCACAAGAGATCAAATGACACGGTCATTAACAACTTTAGGTCACCATACGACTTTCAACAATGAGCAAATCCCATATTGCATTGTCGTTTTACCAATTCCTTGTCGCATTTACAAAAAAAAGTGTCTGCTATTTCCATGGTAAATGAGAGGCCCTATACATATGTATGCCTACAACCCAGTTTCTACTGTCAACGTTATAACTTCGCAGACATTTTCTTTGACGAACCACGTAAACTTCGTCCATGTCATCTTTTGTTGCTACAAAAAGTTTTGCTCTAAGAAATAGGTCCAAGTCATATTTTGTCACTCAGTATCAAAGTTTTCTATTATAAACTTACAATGTAAGCTTTGTCTAAGTCATTCATTGATTACCAGTATCAAAATTTTCCGTAAAAAAACTGAACAGGTAAGCTTGCTCTCGGTCATTGTTTGTCAGTATCAAAGTTTTACGAAAACACATTGGTGAAGAAAAAAATAGCACTGTGATGAGATCATTCCCGCCATTTATTTAACAATTCACCTGCAGCTACAAGGAGATAACTCTATAAAGTCAGCTGAACGTTTTAATTACGTTATAATAATAAGAAAATATAAAGAGTCTCAATGATTAAAATGTGTGTTTGTCAAACTGCTATATTTCGTGTCTTTGGAAAACTTTCACATCTATCTTAACTGAAAGACTTGAGGAACTATCAACTGAGATCAATCTGATTTCCGAGGCTCAATCGGGTTTCAGAAAAGGTTATAGTGCATTGGATAACATATTTGTATTGCATTCATTAATATCAATTTATCAAGCACTTGAAAAACTCTTTTGTACTTTTGTTGATGTTTCCAGAGCCTTTGATACAATCTCTCGTACATCTTTATGGATAAAATTACAAAAAGCGAATATTTCTGGTAACTTTTGAAGGTAATCTATAGTATGTATAGTGATGTTAAATATTGCATAAGGAATGGGAACGAAGTGTTAGCCGTTTTTAACTGTAACATTGGAGTGAGACAGGGAGAAAACTTATCCCCTTTTTATTTGCTGTTTATCTAAACGACCTGGAGTCTTTCTTTGCTGAGAATGATGTTCAGAACTTGCAATTTATTGAAAATATTTACCGCAATCATCTGCATATTTATATTAAACTCTTCGTTCTTTTGTACGCCGACGACACTTTAATTATATCTGAAACGGCCGAATCAATAAAACACGCCTTAAATGTTTCTGAAAGATATTGTGTCCGATGGAAGTTATAATACGTTAATTTATCGAAGACAAATGGAAATCAAGAACATTACCAAAGTTTCAAATATTTAACCAGTCAATTGAAATTCAAGATTTGTATCCTGATCCTTATCTAGGACTAACAATGGTTGATTTGCAACAGCAAAGAAACTAGTCCGAGATTACTCCGACGTCCAACGGCTGTTTTGCCAGACAAGCTGGGCCGTTCATAGGGTCATTCACTCTCTAGACTTTACATTAATCATTTGTGACTCTTTAGACTTAATCTTCACTGTTTTATGCAAATTATCTAGTAGTTAGTGTAGAGTAGTATTCGGGCCCGTATGCGGATCGGAACTGGAACTGCCGGGGAGTTTGCTAAAAGCGATCACATGAAAATTCATTGACAAATATTGTGCACTGTGGTAAGGGGTTCTCTAAGGGTAAATACAATGCATATCATCTGAAAGATAAACTTTTCATAAATCGAATGGTGTATGGTCGGAACAAAAAAATTGAGACTAAATTGATTGAGAAATAAGGGTTTTAAGCGGAGAGGTGAAAAAAGTAGTTGGGTACCTTTTCGTAAATATATGTTGATAGTGGGTCTTTTAATGGATAGAAACAAGTGCCTGTGGAACTCATCGAGAGGAAAATTTTATGGACTTTTTAAAACAATCTTTGGCTTAGAAAACTATCTTTTAAAATTAACATCAATCGAACGTAAATATATTTCAAAATTAAGATGCTGCAATGTAAAAATTCCAGTAGAGCTGGGAAGATGGTATGACATTCCAAAAGAAGAGAGGACATGTAATTTGCGTGTAACTGCAATTGGCAATGAATTCCATTATTTATTTGGATGCTATTCTTTATTGGTAAAGCATATTAAATTATTATAATATAAAGTAAAAAGTAATTTTCTATATATTTCATTTCTAAGTTGTTTATTTCTTTCTTTAATTGTATGTGATTGTAATATGTAATTTACCTCTTGTTTCACATGTCAATGTGATGGAGTGTTTTTGAAATAAAGCATATTGTATATTGTGCTGTAAAGAAAATGATATCCAACCATTTTTTCTGATCATGTGTCTGGTTCAAACTTGTGAAATTTTGATATTTTTGTCAAAGGGTAAACATAAATATTTTGTCAAACTGTAATGAAAATTAAACGAGCCGAATTAATTTAAGTCCAGGTGTTAGGTACCACCTTAAACTTTGAAAATGTGAGCAAAGTACTTCGGCCAAGTATATATGTAAAAATCTTCGATATTTTCAATAGAGCTGAAATCTTTTGGACCATGAAGAATTTGTACTTTATATGGAGTGAAATCAGATGCAATAGAATCGTAGAAGTATCAAGATTTCTATACTTAATCTCACGTATACTTTTATTTAATGAATCAAGAGGTATTTTATGACAAAACCAAAGGTTTGCTTTTGCTTCAATTTTTTGTGTTTAATTTTTGAGATTTCGATTTGTGAAATGTCTTTGTGGTGCCAAGATTGAACGGTTTTGTCTTTATCTTCAGAATTTATACATAAACAAAATATAAGTTCAATATTGTCAAGGACAGTTGAAACTAAGGAAATTTCATTTATCAAAGGATCTACTTTGATTTATTTATTTCAAATTTAGGTCAACAAATATTTAAAAAAAACCCACATCAGATATTAACTACTTGAGATTTATGATCAATAAACAATAATATGTTTATAACAAGCATAGGCTTATAATCTGCAAAGAATGTTGAGAGCATAGGAGAAAAAAGTCTTATATCAGTGTTTATGTCAAAATCACACAACAGCGAAACATATGCGTGGGCCTCCATTTCTAATTTCATGATCTACAATTTATTTATCTACATATATGAATATAATGCGATGATAACGATTCAACAAACTGTCTAATTATTCAGATCGTAAGTCACAATTAGGTCGAAAGTAGGTCAATGGTGACCAAACATTATTTGAGGTTTTTGATCAGTAGCTAGTCATCAAAGAATAAATAAAATATTTGTATTTCGGGTAATAGAGATAAAAGAGACGATATTTCTTATAAGAATAAATAATTTCTTAATCCTGAATATAGACTCAAATCTAAAAGTATTGATCTGCCAGACACAAATTACTTTCTTGACTAATATTTATAACGAAGCATATGGTTAGACGTGCGCTTAACCTAGATAACAATACACTTATTTTAGATTTAATTAAAAATGATATATTACTCGTCGGATAAGTTGAAAGCAATCACATGGGGTCAAGAAATAGATTAATAAAACATTTATGTATTTTTCTTGCTTATCATACTTATAGAATAGTGAAAAATGTAGCTTCTAGGTAAATCAATTTACGTTAATGCTCTTCTTCGGTTTGTTTATTTATTTTCACTTCAGTTTTCATGGTATCTTCTAAATAAACAAGTCAATCGGTAAAAATACAAGTTAACAAGTTAGGATAAATACAAAAGTATGTTTTCCGTCAGACACTACATTTTTAACAGTATATAAACATCAACGTGTCCATTCTCATAAGTATTCTAATTTGTTTATTGTATGGATAATCGGTCAAGATAAGATCATCAAATCAGCGCCTGTGGTCACGAGATATTTTTGTGATTTTTATACGCCCGTCAAAATTTTGACGGGACGTATTATGGTATACACATGTTCGGTTTCCGTCCGTCCGTCCGTCCGTTCGTCCGTCTGTCTGTCTGTCCGGCGTAAACATGTCGCACCGTAACTTGAGAACGACTTATCAAAATTTCATGAAACTTAATAAAGTTGTTTCTTATGATGGTCAAATGATCTGTATACTTTTTGGTGAAAATTAGATTTAAACTTTTTGATTTACGGCACTTTATAACTAAAACAGGGGTGTGTTTTTTTCACATGTCGCACTGTATCTCAAAAACGATTCTTGATTATGGCTTAAAACTTTAAACACTTCTTAGTTATATTAATCTTAATATCTGTATACTTTTTGGTGATGATTCAAAATTTCTTTTTTGAGTTATTGAGTATTTTGTAAAAAAAGGGGAGGATTTTTTTTACATGTCGCGCCATATCTAAAAATCGATTTATGATTATTGCTACAAACTTTACACATGTCTTTGTTATATTAATCTGAAGATCTGTATACTTTTTTATGATGATTCAAAATTTTATTTTTGAGTGATTGAGTATTTTGTAAAAAAAAAAAGGGGGGGGGGTTACATGTTGTGCCGTATCTCTATAACAAATCTAAAGATCTGTATACTTTTTGGTTTTGATTCAAAATTTTATTTTAGTGATATTTAGTTTTTTGTAAAAAAAAACAGGGTGGGGGGTTTCCCGCCGTGTCACAGAAACTATTTATGATTATTGAATATAACTTCCACATAAAACGTCGGGCGTATCATGCGCTCATGGCGCAGCTGTTAATTCACAATTTTTGGACAACGTAAAATAGTTAAGAATGAATTCGCACTTATTATTGAGCCTTTACAATCGAACTATAAAATGTAAAGCTGCAGAATCTTTGTACCTCATTCTATCTTAAAATATAGAGAGCAGTTGAAATCTTGTAAAATGAGGGAAATGAAGAAAAACAACATGCATATTTAATTCATGAATAAGGTGCGTATATACGAATCGCTTTTGCGTGAATACCTTATAGGTGTCCGTGCGCTAAAGCTATAAAAAAAAAAAGGGGAGATGAGAGGGAATGGACTAATACGCCAAAAATATGTTATACTTGACCTTAACAGAATAGCCAATACACATACGGTCAACTTTGTCAAAGGAATTTGAAGAGTAGGTTTACTCTGAACATAGCCATACATAATGTAGCAGTGGACATGCGCTTTCCCTTTTAATATAACCCAATAAAACTTATACAAATGATTCAGTTCATATATATAAATAATAAAGTTTATTTAAAACAATCTCAGTGTCACATACACATGTAAAAAACATTACCAAAATACACATTTGTATTTGAAAAACATATAACAACCTCTAAAATGGAAAATTTAATTGTAAGTTACATTACTTTCAACAATTTAAATTGAAAAGTAGGCCATCTTATCTGTTCAGCTGTGATATTTTATATGATTCTCAGGAATGTGTTGATTTTTTTTTTCTTTCAAGAAATAGATAGAAATACATTCGAATAAGCATGATAAGTAATGGTATTCATTACCCATTCGAATATATATGACATAATTGGTTCACATAAGGCCTGCACTGAGTAAGTCTGAGACAATAATTAGTCCTTCAAGCTTGATTATTGGTATAACACGCTAACATACATGCGTTATGACCCTACTGGACACCGTTTTGTTTAACGGAGTGTCTATTCGTCCGGTCATGATCATCCGTCGGGATGCGCAAATCTTCAATATCAATAAAAGTGCCATGTGATTAGGAAAGCGTCCAGGATGAGGTGGGATTACTGGGAAACAAAAAATTGCCAACTTAATGGCAAAACCAAACAGAAAGGCCCCAGAAGTTTGTGTTTCCAATTTTATTCTTTCATATGCATGCTAATTTTTTTGTTTGCATTACTTGATCCCGTTATTATTATTCTTTTTATCAAAGAGAAATTTCCTTGTACTATAAATTTGAATTTCATATAACAAAATAATGCAGACTTCCCAAATGAGCTGTCTATTGATTAAATAGAGAATGATTTGACACCTTTATATAAGACAAAAAATGTGTACTTTACAAACTTGAACTTGAACGTGTCTTCTACGAAGATTATTAAAGTTGCAGATGTTCTTTTTGGAAAACAAAAGCCATCGCAGTATAATGTTTTGTTCTGACTTATTTCCATACGTATCTTTAACAATGGTAAAATCCATACATCATTTATTTTAAGAACAACAAAACAGACATGATTTTTTAACACAACAAATATTTTCTTATTTTTGCGTCTGACTTTTTCATAAAAAAATGAATACAACGTTGTCTGTTGTTCAATTTGGTAAAATTTATAAATAAACATTATGAAGGAACGTAATATAATATAATATTGCGTTCTCACATGTAATAAGAAATCATTCTTTGATTATTCCGAATAGCAAGTCGCATTTTTTCAAATAAATACATCGTGAGTAATATGGTGGTTGTATAAAAGCTTCGCAACTACAAGATTTTCCCGAGCTTCAGAGAAACATATTCTACGAGGGATAAATTGTTTACTAAAATACTTGAAACGTGTTGTGTGGTAAATTTAAATTTAGAATAAAAAGTTCAACAAAAAAACATTTTGAGTACAGAAAAATGCAGGATACAAAAAAAATCATTAACCTTGGGAATTATCAAATTGTGAATTATTTTATCAATTCTATTTTAAAAGGGTAATTAATCCAATCGTAATGCGTGCTAGAATTAAGTTTGTTTTTTTACATTATTCTCCACGATACTATTTCGAAAATATCAAAGGGGGGATAAGTTTTCCTCAAAATAAAAAAAACCTACAACATCTAAATAATAAGACTTGTTGTAATTTATTTTACGACACTTAGGAACTTTTTTTCCATTCTCCGAAATTTGAACATAGTTTAGTCGAAGAAAAAGAAATGCGTCGTCATTTCATAAAGAAGTACATGCAAAAAAAAATAAAAACAAAAAATAATAAAATCGACGACTAGAATTCATTTAAAAAAAAAATCAACTTTTTAAATTTCACAAGTAATTTAAATATGTAGAGACAATATTCATTGATAACAAAAAAAAACTAAAAAGCTATAGAAGTCATTTTAATTATTTTTTAAATTGTCACTGTTATAAAAAGAATCTCGTCAAACTCATTAAAATAAATGAAAAGTTTAAGATATTAAATAATTGTATTAGTAAATCGGATACATATAACTTATATAAATAACTTTCGGTCCAAGTAAGTCATTTGTAATTTGACCTAGAAAATGGACAGTATATGTTACTAGCGTTTATTGATTCTCTCTCCGGCAGATAAACACTGACCACAACACATGTACATGTACTTAACAAGGGTCAAATTTACAACCATAGTAAGTAAATCAGAAAAATAAATATTATGGACTTAAATACCGTTAGTCTAAACATAAAAAATATGAATGATTTTTTAAACCATTTATTTCTACCGTGCAAATTATGAAAATAAAAGAACAGCTTCTTATTAATATGTTTATTATTATTTCAATTTTGTTTTTTAAAAGACAGAGATGTATATAAAGAAGATAATTCAGCTGTTAAGTCTTGAAATTATATAATATATTAATTAAATATTGAATATTTTATTTGGCTAAGGCATAAAACGGCAAATAAATGTAAAGTAACTTATGCAGAAGACATTTAATAAAACAATCATGCAAAACTTACTCATTGACGGCTGTCGTTAATCACGGGTGCATATATCAATGTTAATATAAAAAATAAAAAATTCATAATGGAGGTCATTAAATAGCACACGTGGTACAATATATCTGCAGATGGTCAATGCTCCGGTCAGTTTTCTTATCAATAAATCGATATATAGGTTGTTCGAAAAGATTTGCATTTTCACGTTTTTAAGATGTTTTGAAATAGCGTTAAGAATTTACTGTCGATTTTAAAACACATGTTTTAACTCCTTTTATTGATGCATAAATTTTGAAGGCGTCAACAAACAATAATCATTATTAGCTAGTTCGGTTGGCTATATAGAGAATTACATAATACATCTAACATCTATGAAAATAAACATAAAAATTACCTGTGTAATAATTCGACGACATTTAACTGTAATTCCAAACTCAAATCACATAATTCACAATAAAATCCGTTAAAATCTTGCTTTTCTTTTTTGCAATAATAATATGAAAATGTTCACTTAATATCCACAGCGTAATGAAAGCAGGTCAGTTCGCATGTTGTGGTCAAAACTGTGATAAGTGTATTGCAGGTCAGAGTTATTGCATAACTTGACCCGGTTAAAGGTCACGATCTATATTAGACGAAGGAAATGGACATCGTAAATTATACAGCATAATACAGGGAATGAACGTTGTAGCAGAAAATAATAATGTGTAAAAATAATCTGAAAATCCAATTCAAGAATACATTTGTATTAATAAATGTTAAAAAAAACCACAAACATTTTTATCAAATTAACCTTCATTATCTAAGATTTATCAACTTACTAATGACAAGGATTTGTATAACAAATGTATATAAATCTTGCTTATAATAAGTTTAAAAAGAACTGTGTTATGTAATTTGAAAAAAAAACTTATGTTTCGTGTATATTTTCTAAAGATGTGTATTCCAGTTTACATACTAGTATTTGTAAACGTTTTCAAAGAATTTTTCTGTTTTTCTTTAACATATATATAAACTAACATTGCAAATTATTAAATTATTGCCATAATAAATTAAAAACTTTTTTTTCTATTTTGCCAAAAAAATAATAACATAACTTTTAAACAGTTGAATGGCCGAAATGTAACCCACCCCGTGTCATACATTTTTTTTAACAAAAATATTAAGAAATTCACGTCTTTTAAACGTTGCATTCGATTTAAAAAAAAAAAGGTGCAAAAATTACAAAAATGAATGGAAACTAAAAATTTAGTTTCTTCAATTTTTTGTATCTTGATAAAGATATATATATACAATTTTTATGCAAAATATCAAAAACATCAATCACCACTAACGTTCATGGGCAGTACATCTCAATAATTTTTTAATTCGCAATTATCGTATTTTTTAAATTTATTTTTAGCTACGCTACTGGATATACCAGTAAGAAAGTAAAAGTTAATTTTCCCCGATTTCTAGAAAAATATTTATGTGCACCGTCAGAATATGAAAAAAACAAGATACCGGTACTGTTTGCAGATCTCGATTTTCAACTATTGCCATGTTTGAGACCAAATGTTAATGGGAAATTATAAACTTTTACATGATATACAAAGAATTTCAAATTCTTTGGCACCGTCCCTTGATGATCTTTGCTGGCTGGACACAGAATCTATAATCTTAAAAATAGATTTTTTTGAAAATTTATTGTTCACCCCAAGAACCGGTTTGGCCACAACATAACAATTTCAAGTTTATTTACAATTTATACAGTGTGTATATGTAAAGTATGTTTAAATGAACATATGTTCTCATAGTTTATGACTTTATTCCTTTATAGGTTGAAAATTACAGGCAAAGTTTAGATGTTTATGAAGTGTCCTATATTTTGACTTTAGTGGAACCTTAACTCAATTTGAACAAATTTCCTCAATATAATTCGGCTTGATAACCTCAACTCGAGCTTAAACATGTATTATATAAACATATTAACATAGTATTCAAAAAGTTGTGTTAGCCACAAGTAATAAAGTTTGGTTGATTTCAAATATATGCCACTGGACTTACAGCAAACACTAATCAATTCTAGTGAAACTTTCATCAAACGTTTGGAATATGTTGATAACAGTTTAAAAAAATATTAAAGACGTAATACGGTTATTAACTATACATTTTTTTCTGAAAACTCGCACAAAGAGAGACAACCCTGGAATGCATAATTTAGCAACAGGTATTTCTCTGCTGGTGGATAGAAAATACATCTGATGATTGGCCTGGCTTTTTTTTTTTTAATCCTTCCTTCATGTCTGTCGAAGCTAAAGGTCCCTTTCTACTACTGATAGAGTTGTTGCAATGTTGTTTTTTTTTTATCGTACACAGAGCGGTAGCATTCTTCCTGCACTACACATCGCCATTAACGGTTCTTTCCTGATTGGGCTGAATTCGAACAAGATTAAATGAGCTTAAAATAACTTTGTCATAACGAAAACAAAAGATATGGTATATGCATCTCTGACACAAAATCAGTGCATTCACAACAGAAAAACATACAAAAAGCATAAGAACAGAGCTTTAATTGCTGTGGTTTATCTCAAAGTCACAGTGGGGCTATCAACACGGAGCAAACAAAACTCTCACCTCTCTTTACTCTAAGTTTAAGACGACCCCTACCACCGGTTACTGGTTGGTTAAAATAAAAGAACAGTGAAATGAGGAACACTGATAAAAATTATGAACATGAAACACGCGTCTGACCTACCAAATTATAAGCTTTGTATCTTAAATGGGTTTTGTTCAATAACAGGGAGCGCAGAAAACTATTTTTCTGAATTAAAATCTGTTTCAGGGTTTCTTTGTTTACTTATATTTCTTGTTCAGATAGTGTTGCTAATTTAACAAGCAGTCTGATGATCGACATTTTCATGGTAAACGATTTTTTTCAGTAGTATTTCACATGTTTTCTAGTTGTTAAAGGTTTGAAGTAGATGAAAAGACTTGTATAAAAATTAAATAAAACTTATTTTGTAAAAGTTTTATTCTATCTGTCCACCTTAAAAACACAAGGCAAAGGAAAGAAAGAAAAAAACCAGTCCATGATTTAAAAAGTACACATTCATCCATGTTTATAAACAAGAGTGACAAGTACGCTTCATTTTCCCAATAGCGCAAAGGAAAGGCCAACGAGAATTTATTACGTAATCTTCGCTCCGGTAAGAACAAATGAGAACAATAAAGCATACAACGAAAACGGTACTATTACATTTTCCCATCATTATGTTGGCCTTTTGTGTACACAAGACAGGCGAAGGAAGTCAAATTAGGAGCGCTGTAATTGCAAATTGGATGAAAGGATACAATATATTTTTTTATGTATCTATAAATAACTGCAGTGTGTATATTTACAATTTAAATTTTGAAAACTTTTGAAATATTTTCTAGAAAATTATTCGAATAGACTTCCAAAATTTCATAAATTTGGTGTTAAATGACGGTGGGCATGGATAACATAAACAAGCTCCGTTGGAAGTTGGTCATGATACTATTTGGCTTTAATTTTTAAAAGAATAATAAAGTACTAACATCAAACATAACTGTTTTATCCAGGTTTTCAGAAACAGGAAGTTAAGAAAATATAAAAGTTAGTCAGGAACTGGATGTTTTTAGCCTTAAAGTAAAATACTAGTAGCACGAATATAAATTAATCGAAAACCTATTCACACAACTTAGAACAGACACATACAAAATTTGGTTGAGTTGAACAAGTTCGGTGACGCCCAACCCTTTAGAACACCAACAAACTATTTAATGATGTGTTCAAACAACTCGACGGGAGCAACATAAAAAAAGATTCTATCAAATTACCAAACAAAAACAAAAAAAAACCGATTGACTTGTAACTTAAAGAGTCTTTTTTTTTTTTACACTATCAGTACACACTATGGCATTCGTTACGGCCTGAACACGTAACAGAATTTCATTTTGGGATGCATTTTTTTTGGTGGGAAAAGGGGGGGGGGTCCAGAAGCAGCCATTGCATAAGTGTAATATATTAAATAACATTTATCAATAGAATAGAATATTTTAATATTAAAGTGAAACCTGAATTATAACAAAAATTGCATTCATATATACAAGTAATTATCAGCCAGCCAAATAGGCTTATGATGCACTGTACATTGTGTATCATTATTGAAAATAGAATAAATTATATATAAATATACTAAATAAATAAATGATTTGGAAAATACATTGAAGGTATAAAAAGTCATGAGAATTCCGAATGCAATAAGGTTCTATCCGGGCACTCTGGTTCTAAACCCTGGTTCCATCTGGTTTGTTTGGTTCTGAACCTTGGTTCTTTGGTTCGAAACCATGGTAACTGGTTCAACATCCGGGTTGTTTGGTTATAGCAACCCGAATTCCTGGTTCCATCTGGGTTCTTTTCTAGATTATTCTAATGTTCCCGTTGAACTTGAAGAAGATAACCACAAGTATCCGAATAAAAAGGTAAAGTAGGTCAAAGACGCTAAAATTGTTTTATAACATTAAACATTTCAGGATCGACGGTAAGGTATTTATTTTCTCATTCTAATGATTAGGAAACTAGATAAAAAAAAACATCGTTTAGATTTTAAAAATAAATCGAAATGGTACATTATATCGAACATTATTTCATTTAATTCAGTCGTTCTGTTTTTATTTATTTCCGTTATTATTTCTAGACGTTTTAAAACAACAAAATTTGGAGACCTGTCGTTCAATTGGCCAACGATATATGCATCTAGCCACTTCACCAGTTGACGACTTGCATATATATTTAAATGCACATTTAAAGTTCGAATGCATTTTATTTAATAGCTGCTTTGCAATCATGTCAGATTTGATAGAAATACGTGTGAAGTATATATGTAACAAATCGTTTTGTTCAAAACGGAATCTTTAAAGACATATAACAAGAATGTGTCCAAAGTACACGGATGCCCCACTGGCACTATCATTTTCCGTGTTCCATGGATCGTGAAATAGGGGTCAAAAGTCTAATTAAGCTTTGAAATTAGAAAGATCATATGATAAGCAACAAGTGTACTAAGTTTCAAGTTGATTGCAATTCATCTTCATCAAAAACTATCTTGACCAACAACTTTAACCTGCGGACGAACGAACGGACGGACGAACGAACGGAGCCACAGACCAGAAAACATAATGCCCCTCTCCTATCGTAGGTTGGGCATAAAAAGATAGTGATGATCAATTTAAGTTTAATTGAAAAATAAGTTATAAAATATAACAAAAATGTATATGTACAATAAATTTGTCAAATTTGATACTTACTTGTGAAATTAAGGCATGCATATAATCATTATAGGCCAAAAAGAATCAAATCAAAATGAAGATTGAATATTTTTATAATAAAATTGTGTGTGTGTGTGTGTGTGTGTGTGTTAATGACAGTGCTGGTGGAATGCGTAGCAGCAGCACACTAGTCAGAACTTCTGTGTTGGTACCATAGAAAAGGGGCATCAACTGGGGAGTTACTCTAGTCCGTTCGTCCCGAACGTCCATAAAAAAAATGGGTTCCGTTGTTTTAACTTTAGTTGCCTCAACCAAATACTACAAAACTTATACACAAAATAAAAGAAGATGTGGCATGAGTGCCAATAAGAACACTCCACAAAAGACTAAATGACACAGAAATTAACAACTATAAGTCACCCTATGGCCTTCGACAATGAGCAAAGTCCGTACCGCATAGCCAGTTATAAAAAGCACCGAGAAAAGAAACGGACAAATTATGTACAAAAAATGAAAAAAAAAACAAATATGTAACACATAGACAAATGACAATTCATGAATTAGAGTCTCCTGACTTGGGACAGGTACATACAAACAGAATGCGGCGGATTAAACATGCTAGCAGTATCCCCACCCTTCACCTCATGAGCGCCAAGGAAGAACTCTCCACAAGAGACCAGGTAACACAGAAATTAACAACTATATGTCACCATACGGCCTTCAACAATGAGCAAATGGGTATAGAAGATGTTGTATGAGTGTCAATGAGACAAATCTCTATCCAAATAACAATTTATAAAAGTAAACCATTATAGGTCAATGTACGGCCTTCATACGGAGCCTTAGATGAAGTTTGAAAAAAATAGGTAGGACAGGAGTTTTGAGTTTAAAAAAAAAGGCAGGATGAGACACTTGCAAAAAAAAAGTCAGGACGACAATTTTGGTAAAAAAAAAGTCTGGATAAACTAAAAAAAAAAGGCAGGACCGAACAGAGTGAAAAATAAAAAAGGCAGGACAGAGATTACAGCTAAAAAAAATGCAAAATTTTTCATCCTAGCCCCCCCCCCCCCCCCCCCCCCTAAAAATCAAATGGTAGCTCCCTTAGGACAGGTGCAAACATTTGCAGCCGGATGAAACAATATTATAACATCACAACATAGAAAAAAAAACCACGATAAAACGAAATTCAAACGAGGAAAGAAATTGACAAATGTATAGGCCACTGACTTGCGACAGGCACATGCATACAAATAGGGCGGCGTGAACATGTTAGCGGGGTCTTCAGCATCTCCCTAACCTGGGACAATGGTTATTTCCACATACAAAAAAAAAAAAATTAAATTTGGTAGCGTCACTTTTACCGTTCAAGAGTTATCATGTTGCTTTAAAACATAGAAAATGCTGAATTTGCGTTTTCGTTCTTTTAAATAAGTTTGACTCAATCAAATTTTATAAACCTTATACGTAATGCTTATTACCTAACAACACAGTTCTTTCAAGTTCGATATTGGGTGGTGTTACTGTTCAAGAGTTATTAAATATAAGAAGTTGGTACTAGTACTAATGATACAAATATCAACACGTAGACTAAAGATAGGAAAGATGCTTAATCTGTTGTTTCTGTTCTTTAACCTTAGTTTGCCTCACCAAATGTTTAAAAACTTATACACAATGCTTATGGTCAGTTAACAGTCACAATTACGTGAATCCTGTTTCTATATGTGGAGTTTACTTGTGTTTTCTTTTCACAAGCAGGGGCATCTGTGGCCCATAGACATATTGAACATTTATTTCAGTAAACGGTTTATTTACTTTCTTTGGATTCTACTTCTACTAGAATTAACTTGCATATTTTTTTTAAGGTTTGAGGTGCAGTTTGATAACAACATAAAAAATTGTTTCACTAGATTGAGCTCTTTGTCTAAGTGTACTTTAAAAGTTCTTCGCACTGAGTTTAGTTTATTGATATGCGTATACCTTCATGTGATTTTTAAGATGCTTAAACAAGACTCACCATCTTATGACAATACATCTTCATATTACATATTCAGAAGCAAGGTCAATTTATAATTATACTTCTAGGTCAGGGTAATATACAAAGGAACACAATGTATCATGATGACACACCCAAAGTGCATAGGTCAAGAGTCAAAAAGTCATAGTCTGGTCAGGAGTTTCATGCCAAAAAAAAAAAGCAGTCCTGCACGAAAGTTTATCACGTACCAATGTCTCATGGCATGATGCACTACACATGCCGAATACAGAAAACATGGGTCAGGGACAGAAACAGAAGACGTGTATCTAAACTCAATGGAACAGTGCTTGTATTTCAGGTCACTATATGCAAGTTCCTTCAACATAGAACATAAACCCTCGCAACAATTCAAAGTTAAAACCGTCTTTCACAAAAGTTTGAGCAGGATTTTTTGCCACGAATACCTTGCCACTGTTAATTGAAAATCGGATCGTGCAGTTATGTCAATAAATTAAAACGGTAAGATAAGATATTAAAACACTTAAGGTGGTATGGGAGTCTAAAATAAATGATAGAATTTGTTCGTACTTTGCCAAAACGTAGTATCTATTAACATATGTTGAAATAAAACTTAAAAATGATAGGTCACCGCACATTTTCTCAAGCTACAGGACGCGACAAAATGACACATTTTGTAAGGATTATACAGGAAAAAAACACCATTTTGTGGTTTACAACTAAACAAAATGATAGAGTTGTTTTAAAAATACTTAGGGAAAAGATAGCTTTCAGACAATGCTTTGAGAATCTAAAAAAAAAAGATAGGGTCACTGTGAGTTTTTTTCCGGTTAAAATGCAAAATTTCCGGTTAAAGTACAAAATAGAAAAATTCCATGTAGAATCCTTTAGAAAATGCACTATTTTACAGTTACCTCCCCTTAAAACAGCAATTTAAAAAAAATAAAAAACAAACAAAAATAATCAATTTTTGCAAAAATATTAATATTTATAAGTAATATTAATATTTATAAGTAATATTCTTATGAATTGGTTCTTTTAAATGAAAATTCAAATTGAATATCTGCATTCCTGCATCCAATTTTGCAAACTTCATTAATTTCTAACCTTACCATGTGATATCACTATGGTAAACTGATAGAAACACTTGATGCAATCATGAAATTGAATATATGCAATAGTACGACGAAAACAATACAAGATAGAGTAAGAAACAATTGAAAGTAATTATACATAGTTTTTACGAACTTTTTATCACAGTGCACAAACTGGGAACCGTAGTTTTCATTCGTTTTATTCATTTAAAATGTACGCTCCCGTTAAACAATGGAAATTAACGCTGTATATTTATATAAACGATCAATCTTGTAAATAAATAAATAAATATAGTTCAAATTTACACGCAAATTATAGCAAGGCACGTTATCAATTGATCACAGATTGTCTGATGGTAAAACAGTTTAAAATAAAGTTAGAAACAAGCTTGCTGTAATTACAAAATAAATGTTTTAATTTGATGTTCGCTGGTAGCGTAGTTAAGTCTATGTTGTACTTATCTCGGATATCATTAAATAATGTTGTTCGTAATAGATCATAGCGTTCACAAAACAGCAAGAAATGGGATTCGTCCTCTATTGATTGAGATTTGCACATTTTACAAAGGCGTTGGTCAAGTGGCACATTACGAAATCTGCCCTTTTCGATCTCTAAATGTAAAGTTCCGCTTCGCATCCGGGCTATCACTGATCGTTGTTGTCTTGATAAACACTTTTTCAAGTATGGCTCTACACTGTAGTCAGTTTTAATGTTTTTATATGTTCTTAATTTAGGCATATCTTCCAATACATTCAGCCATTCCTGTTGATGCAGTTCAGCGAGTTGGTTCTTAACACAAGATACGGTATGAGTCGTTGGTCGTCGTTCTGAGTTTTGATTGAGATACACATCTTGTAGACCACATTTAGTCATTATTGTTTTTACATCATTTCTCCATGTTCTTTTATATCTGTTGGAAATGTTCAAATCCCACATAAAAGTTTTGCGGCACAGCCTATATTCAGGAATTTCACACAATTTACACCATAGTTTTATCATGTTACATTAAGTTTTCATGTATATAGGAGTCCAGCCTGTATCTCCTGTAATAGCCGGGAGAGGAGCGTGCTTGCCAACTTCCAAAAATGTCCGTATGGCTCTGTACTGTAATCTTTCTAGCGGATTCACGGTACTTCTTAAATCCCCATACAGCAGATGCGTATTCAAGTATTTAATGATGTGTTCAAACAACTCGACGGGAGCAACAAAAAAAAAGATTCTATAAAATCAACAAAAAAATGAGAAAAAAACCCGATTGACTTATAACTTGAAGACTCTTTTTTTTTTACATTATCAGTACACACTATGGCATTCGTTACGGCCTAAACACGTAACAGAATTTCATTTTGGGATGCATTTTTTTTGGTGGGAAAAGGGGGGGGGGGGTCCAGAAGCAGCCATTGCACAAGTGTAATATATTAAATAACATTTATCAATAGACGTAAAATAATAATAAAGGACATGATAAGTAGACATTGTGTCTTTACAATATGCATGATTATCTAAATGCACAAATTGTCAGTTTTATCGTAGTAAGTTTTGAATTTTGATGTACGAAGTATTATTAGTGAGTCTTTCTTGTATGTATATGTTTAAATAGTTATTTAGACCATTAATGCTGGAGTTACTTCCCGTTGAACACTATAACGACGGATTGTTGTCTTAGTTCAATGTCACCATTTAATGTTTTTTATGCACATATAACAGTAAGAAGATGTGGTAGGATTTCCAAGAGATAATTCCACAAAGAACCAAATAACACGCAAGTTTGAAACAAATAAACGTCACTACACGGCCTTCACCATTGAGCAAAGGCAATACCGCTTAATCAGGTTTTATAAATTCAAATTATACAGTTAATTTTCCCTTTTTAGATGGTGATGTTCCTTTGGCACCATCTTACGGTGTTTATATTTCACAGCTCGTTCGCTATGCCCGTGTCTGTTGTGACTTTTTTTTATTTTAACGAACGCAATCTATGTATAACTGGTAAAATATTAAACCAGGGATATCGTTACCATAAATTACTTAAAACCTTTTCTAATTTTCCATAGATATAAAGAATTGTTTTTGAAGTTTGGTTGTACCTGCAGAAAACTTATTTCAAACTGGATAGCACATCCTCATTGTTACGGAAATGTTTTTATCCGTGCGCGTAAATTTAAAAATGATCCTGGTAAGCTTATCGCTCCTTTTAAAAATAAACTTATTTTAAAAGGTTACCAATTAATATAAATGTTGATTTTTCTATCAGTAAATTAAAAGCAAACTAAATATTACTAGACTGTTATATACATATACGCATTCATAGATCTACACATTACACATTATCTCGACATTACACAAGGTCAGGTTTTTCTCTGACGGTTTATGACATCTTAACACAAATTCCATTAGATGTTGGATGCGTAGGGGTAGATAATTTAGTTTTATATGCATGATTTTTTATTACTTGTTAGTGGCTTTGGACTAGCTGTCAGTTAACTGCGAGTTCTCTCAGATTTGTTGCTAGTGTCTTTTTGTTGTTGGGATGAACAAGTACTCGGCCACGTCCACTTTTATTTTTGTCAATTTGATGAATTAACTTTTTTCAACTGATTTTTATAGTTGGTTCTTATGTTGTACTGTTATACCACTGTCCCATGATAGGGGGAGGGTTGGAATCCCGCTAACATGTTTAACTCCGCCACATTATGTATGTATGTGCCTGTCCCATGTCAGAAGCCTGTAATTCAGTGGTTGTTGTTTGTTCATGTGTTACATATTTGTTTTTCGTTCATTTTTTTTTATAAAAATAAGGCCGTTAGTTTTACATTGTCATTTCGAGACCTTTCATAGCTGACTATGCGGTATGCCTTTGCTCATTGTTGAACGCCTTACGGTGACATATAGTTGTTAATTTCTGTGTCATTTTGGTCTCTTCTGGAGAGTTGTCTCATTGGCAATCATACCACATCTTCTTTTCTATATATATATAACCAATTTGAAGTTCTTTGACAACAGTTATTCTGTGTCAGAAACCTATGATGTGTAAAAAATCTAATTACAATTCATGCAAGACCTTTATCAAGCGTGAATGTTGCGTCCATTATGGCCCAACTTTTCAAGGTTGGATATCTGCGGTCGTAACCAGCTGTGCTCAGCGAAGCAGTTTATTTTGTCGACGCTAATCAATTTGTTTTCACAATTTAACACTATAAGGTATGGATGAAATCTGGATTCAGAGTCATTTGCTTGACCACAATAGTTTTGTTTCATCAAATTGGGTACCATAAATATTTGTTCAAGGAAAAAACCGTACCCTCTCACCCCTGTGCTCCATTTTGTAGCCAACCGATCGTTCCCTTAAACATGTACTATAGTTTAAATGATTAAAGATGGTCCAATGCTTGAGATTGAAGACAATTTATAGCATGGCAATTCTTGTCACTAGAACAAACACTTGATAATATGAAAAAAAGTCATTGAACTTTCAGCAGACAAAGATTTATACCTACAATAATCGAGAAAAAAATAACCAGTCTTTATGTTGCCAATTTAGATCAAACCATTCATTTATCTCAATTCTAAAAAATCTCATGTCAGCTTAATGGTAGATAATTGTTTTCCAAATAAATTGTAATAAAAAAGAAACAGTTATCGTCTCCCGAGTATTTTGTTAAATATGATATTAACAAAAATCCACAGCCGAATATCAAATACAAAACAATTGTGTTATTCTATTCTGATAAAAATTGTGCGTCATACTCTTTTTTCTTTTTTATCTATTAAAAACATCAGTTATTTAACATTTATAAAAAAAAACCACTTGATTATGATCTACAAAATAAGATAGTTACGTATACTGTTTACAGTAACAAAAATAGTCATAGACATAGACAACTTACCAGTAGACAAATTAATTCTGATTTAAAGACAGATTTTCAAATTATGTCTTATAATGTACACATGGACAAAGATAGCTCTGAAAAAGGACACGATCATGTGCAAGAAGTCTCCAATTTGCCGTAAGTAAGCGTGAGCGTCGGTAATGCGCATATATTATTTATAAATGTTATAATTTTCAGAAACCTTGTGAACAAATACATGATGTCGTATAATGGTCAATGTGACTACAGAGACCCATTGACATGGAAGTTAACAACTATAGGTCACCTGATTTACTTCAACAATAAGTAAAACCTTTACCCAACATGACTAATGTTAAGTCAATAAAATTCAAAAGAGAAAACTTACGCATTGAACTTCGCAAAAAACAATGAACGAAAAACAGACATGATTTACAAGAACAAACGACAACCTCAGAACTACAGGCTATTGACTCGGGGCATACACATGCACAGCGTGGCGGGGTTGAACTTGTTTACGAACGTCCCCTGAGGTGAGACAGAAATCGTCATATCCATACAAAACCGAAAATGAAATAACACAAGCAAAGATATTCGGACCAAAGTGATCTTAACAGGTGTGTGTTGAGGTTCGTGTTGCTCAGTTGTATTTTATTTTTTAGTGTTTTGATTTTTGTTGATTGACTTATTCTTGTTTGGCAGCGGGGTTTTCTTTTCCTTTCTTTTTCAAATTATAAGAACAGATCACAATTGTTAATGTCTAAATTTGTTTATTGATATATATACCCGAGACACATAGATTTCGAAGGTGTTTGTTTCATATCATTTTCGCTAGCCAAGGGTTAAGATCCACTCCCGCTCTGTGAAGAATCGTTAATTTTATTACTACCACTGGGTCGATGCCTCTGCTGGTGGACTATTAGTCCCCGAGGGTATCACCGGCCCAGTAGTCAGTACTTCGGTACTGGCATGAAAGTTCGGTACTGGCATGAAAATACGTTTTTTTTGTGTTATTTAATTTGCTGTTACGAAATATTAGAAATTATCATAAATTAAGGAATGTATCTCCCTCATGCAAAGCTCTGATTCCTTTCATGAATTTGGCTATACTTTTTTTACCTTTTGGATTATAACTCTTCATCATTTATATAAGCTTTGGATTTCAAATATTTTGGCCACGAGCATAACTGAAGAGACATTTATTGTCGAAATGCGCATCTGGTGCAAGAAAATTGGTACCGTTAATTTTATTGGCTAGCGATGAAGAGAGCGGGAGTGGATCGTAACCCTTGGCTAGCGAAGATGGTTTCAGATGTATTTCTTTGAATATCTTTAATATACTGTTATATTAGGGCATCAAAGAACATAATCCTTGTCCTTGATTTTTTAAGTTTCAACCCGGTATGATAACATGGCTATAATGATATCTGAGTAATGTAATCGTTGTGAAAATACCTTATGAAAACTGCGATTACATTTGATGAAAGCACATTAAAAATTGTCCAATTGTTTCAGTTAAAAAATATTTTTCACTAATTGCAAATCATAGAGGTAAATAAATGTGTAACGTCATATAGGTAACTGTTGGTGAATTTCGGTACATCATGTTTTTTTGTATGATTTAATTTAGCAAAATAATGGTTTTCTTGCCCACAAATATTTTTGCTTATTTATATTTATTTGTAATAAACCATATTAGGGGTGACGCTATATGTTCAATAATACGCAATTGTCGAACTATATGACAAACTAAAAAAATGTGGTCAAAGAACTAATAAGCTTGACACAATTATGTGCAGATACAATGTATAAGTGAAGACCAATTTCTGGGCGATGATGATGAATATCACTGATTGCGGCCCAAGCAGAAAAAAATCGATACGGAAGATACTTTTGATATTAATTTTGATGTGCCAATTCCCGACCTTGATAACATTAGTTATGGAGACTTTCATATTGATGCGATAGCGGATGTAAAGTTTTGTCAAAGCCGAAGTCTCCACAGACGATGAAAGTTCTAGATTCGGCAACATGACAACAGCGGATAATATGGATGAGTTAATATCCGAAACAATCCTGAAAAAAAACATAAAAAAAAGAGTAGCTGGGCAAGGAATGTATTCATAGGATGGAGACATTTTAGGACACCTCGAGGGGAAGGAATTCCAGAAATTGAGAAGTTTTAAGTTGTTGATGTTAATAAATGGTTGTCCCGATTTGTAGTAGAGATTCGAAAGAAAATAGAAGACTTTTACCCACCAAAATCACTATCTCTTATCTGTAGGACTAATGAGAAGCATCAGAGACTCGGCCGAATAAGCATGAATTTTATGGACGAGAGAGCTGATAGATTTTTAAGATTCAGAAGAGTACTTGATACCCAGATGAAAAGTTTAACTGCAAAATTATTTTTTAGAAATCAAAGTTATTCAAGTTCCAAGTTTTTTTTATTCTAAAATAATTTATATATAAACAATATAAAATAAGTTATATATAAGTTATTATATACTAATCTGATGAAATTAATATCAAGAATTATTTTTAGAGTTTAAATAAACCATGATACCAATTTTAACTTGAAACTAGTCCTATAAATTATGCCTTCGCATTATATATGCACTATTCAATGTTCTCATGCTGATATTTACATTTTTATTGATAATAAAAATATATATATAACTTCTTTTTTTTTTTAGAAAAATTTCTCTAAGAAACACTTTTTTTTTAAAATGTATTTAGTCGTATACTAGTAATCAGAAAAACATTCAAAAGCAAAATCTTTTATTAAATATTATCTTCAAACAAGGTTTGCGAAACATATAGAAATGATCATGTCCGTCCGTGCTACTATGTTTATAGTGCATAACTACATTTGTATGTTCAAGTGACCTTTGATCACGGGTGTCATTCGGTTTATCGAGAGAAATGGGCGTGAAAGAATATCTAACGGCGGTCAAGTATTGAGAGACGATCGTGGAAGTTCTGGTAACGGATCGTGAAAGACATTTAATCGAGAAGACATATGAAAGATCAGTAAATATTCTAATTTAATTAATTACACAGACACATTTACGACAAAATAAAACTGTCTGTCAAAATGGTTCAACATTATGATCAGTATGTCAGAATATCCAGTTTCAAAAGTACACAGTTTTTACAAAACGACAAAAGGCAGATTGCTTCTCGACATTTCAATGACAATAAAAATGTAAACAAACACGATTTTTTCACAAATTCGACTAAATAAACTACGTTTATCAAAATAAGGGCATTGTATTTGAATTAATTAAACGGTTCTCTAGTTATTTTGTTTAAATATAATCTGAAACTTGGTAAATAAAGAACTATTCACACAAAATAGATTTTTTGGATCGTGAAAGATCACGTACCGCATTTTTGAAGATCGTGAAAAGGATCGTGAAAGATCTGATACTACGAAGACGTTCATGTTGCTGACAGTGCGTGTTTCAGAATGAAGCGCGAAATATAAATCAAACGTTTAATATTTTTTTATGGCTAGTATTATTCCATACAATAGTTTATTTTCTTATCTAAAGACCATCAGAATTGGCTCAATTTTATATTTTGATATGATATAGTTAATGTAATGTAACTTGGTGCCACGCAACTTCCGATGTCACTGTAGGACGTAGTGCAGTCGCCAAAAAAAGTAAATTTTATATTATCCACCAATGTATGTTAGTGTATACTGCAAGTTGTTACACCCGGCACTTAAAACTTTTGTTTAGATCTCAAAGAGGAGCTAAAATGAACTGCTGCACATAAAAACAATCCATATCATCGCTTTCTCGGGATATAAGCGGGGTAACAGGAAATTTTAATTTGTTTAAGTACAAATAGTTAGCAAAGGTACCAGGATTATAATTCAGTACGCCAGACGTACGTTTCATCTACACAAGACTCATCAGTCACGCTCATATCAAAATATTTATTAAGACAAACAAGTAAAAAGTTGAAGAGAATGGAGGATCCAAAATTCCTAAAAGTTGTACCAAATACGACTTTGGTAATCCTTTAGTTTTTCGAAAAATTCAAAGTTTTGTAATCAAGAAATATGTATCAAATGACCACATTATTGGTATTCATGTCATCACCGAAGTGTTGAATACGGGGCTGGTGATACCCTCGGGGACGAAACGTCCACCAGCAATGGCATCGACCTAGTTGCGTAAATAGTTATTAAAGGTACTAGAATTATAATTTAGTACGCAAGACGCGCAAATACATTAAAATTATTATTTGGGCATTCGTGAACATGTTGTTTGTAAAATAGCTGGATGATTGTAGGATGAAGTTTTTTTTATCGTCATGTGAAGTACTCACTTATCATGTGTTATAGGATACCCATATTTTGTATATTGGATCCTATAAACTAAATGTCCGTCAAACAGGATTCACCTGACCCTGAATTTGCCTCATTTCATGGATGAAGATTCATTTTAGTGGTCAAGTCCGTATCGAGGATTCGTTAAGCTTTAGGATAACTGTCTATTGTTATTATTGTAAGGTGTATATTTTCGACTTGTGCAAGGTTTCAACTAACATTGAACTCATTATCATGCATCATTCGGCAATGTTTGTTTTATGTTGTTTGGCCTTTTGAATATATACATGTATGCAATAGCGACAAGGTGTTTCGTGTATGGTGTACATGTCTGTCTGCATGTTTCTTATATGACCATGATGATTCAATTGTGTTTGATTTATTAAATGATAGAAAGATGTCTATGTCTGGCTGTCGGTCAGGGTTCATATACTTTTGAACTTATGTTTCGAATTAATTGGCCAAGCATAAATTTTACATTTGTCAGTTTCTAAGGCACTGCAAGGATCGGAACACATTTATTTGGTGTACGGGATATTTGTAGAGATCTGTATGGCATGGATCATCTAACCATGGCCTTTTTTTATGAAACATTGATAATCTTAAGCGCATTTGACACTTCTAGTAAAATCCTTGATATTATAGACGTTCAACACATATACTATCATAAGTGAAGCAAACAGGACATTACAACATTTGCGCTTTGGTATTCTATAATATGTAAGTATATAGTTAAATCAATCCTTATCTGCGTTGTTTATAAAGAACCTAAAAAGTTCTGTTGCACACAATGTTGGTTATCGTTCAATCCAAAACTACACATGAAATGTGCTGTTTTTGCTATGATTTGTTGTTTGATGGATAACATTTTGGTTTAAACGTTGCATACTATCCATATTATTGGCTAATTAGTGTCGGTGTGCCTGAAGTGCACTAGGCTGATTCACAGAGCTGAATCTTTCACACTTATTTAGACACGTTATTAGTTGGTTTTTTTTTTAACTTTTGAGGTAAAGTGTTGAATAGAAAAAAAAGATAATAGCTTTAATGTTCATCCTTATCAAAATAGTTACAGGCTTCAACCACTTGCAGATTTATCAAATGGTAATAGAAAAACTGATTTCTGATTACTAGTATTAAGTCTGGTCACGCATTTTCTTTCACGATCGAAAAAAATACGTTGCCTGATCTTTCACGATCAAGTTTGATGGAAATTCAACAAATTCAAGGTTTTCATAAACAAGTTAACGCTTTTAATGGAAGCACATACTTTAATTTTACTGTACTATCAGATACACCAAAAATTAAATTTCAAATATATCATGATATTCTGAAATATGACCATTATAGGTACACAAAGCGTGTTATTTTAATTAATTTCATAGACACGCATTCCGCCTTTTGTGTTTTTTCAAAAAGTACTTCATATTTTCTTTATCTTCTATCTCAGTTATGTTGAGGAAGTTAAACCATTTTGACAGACATATTTTTTTGTTCGGATTTGTTCCGCGTTTTAAAAATTAAGCTATTTTTCAAAGATTCTGAACTAGAATGTACATTAAATGCCTTTCACGATCCGTTACCAGAACTTTCACGATCGTCTCTCAATACTTGACCGCCGTTCGATATTCTTTCACGCCCATTTCTCTCGAAAAACCGAATGACACCCGTGTTTGATTGGTCAACGTCGTATGCGGTATAAAGGCTGGAATAGGGATGTAATATACCAAATATTACTATATATATATATCCAATCAGACCAACATCCACAAGAGACCAAAATTACACAGAAATTTACAATTATAGGTCACCTTACGGCCTTCAACAATGAGGAAAAACCATTACCGCAAAGTCAGCTATAAGAGGCCCCGAAATGACAATGTAAAATACTTCAAACGAGAAAACAAACGGCCTTATTTATATATAAACAATGAACGAAAAACAACTATATAACATATAAACAAACGACAACCACTGTTTACAGGCTCCTGACTTGGGACAGGCATATACATAAATAATGTGGCGGGGATAAACATGTTAGTGGGATCCACATTCTCCCCTTACCTGTGATATAACAGTACAACAGAAGAGTGGACGTGGCCGAGTACTTGTACATCCCAACAACAAACTCATCACTTGGTGTCCGTCGTCGTGAACTTTTACAAAAATCTTTTCCTCTGAAACCACTGGGCAAAATTTATCCAAACTTGGCCACAATTATCAATAGGGAACAGATCTGAGAGTACTCGCAGTTATCTGACAGCTAGTTCAAAGTCAGGTCACTCTGTAATTGACCTTCACATTTAATCCCTTCTTAAAAATCTATGATAAAAAAATCAAGTCTAGCAACATTCCCTTACTTACATACTAGAATGTATATATATGTATATTGCTCAAAATACTTTTATAGTAATTTGGCCTTTTTTTTTTTTTTGAATTTTTAACTTTTTATTTCTCATTTTATTTTTATCTTCATGTTAGGCAATTGATATAACCTACCCTTACTTACATTTCTTTTACTGTGTTACCTTACAAAACACATATTTTTTTATTTGACCTTAGAAATTAAAATTATTATTCAAATAATAATATATGAATTTAAATTTGATCGTTTCAGGCTAATGGTATGACTTGGCAAGCAGACCCGAATTTTCGCAAAAACCGGAACTGATTTTATTGGAAAAAGAAGTTGTTGTGTACGATTCGTCAGCGGCTCTTTTAAATGGTGCCTTCTTTTAAAATTGCGAATTATTTGGGTTCCGTAGGAGAGATGAACACCATAGCTTTGATACATCTCAGATTGTTATAAGAACTGACGGTAAAGGATAAAAATAGACTCGTTTGTCATGAACGCTTATGCCTAACTGGATGTATAAGTCAAAAAATAATGCGAAGGGAGCTGTGATTATTGTTTATCAATTTTTTTTTTTTATTTTTTTTTATCAAGTTTCTTTAGTCTAGAAACTTTGTATAGCCGAATTTACGTTACGGAGTTTCTCATTATTAAGTTGCCGAGTGGTCCAAATAGTAATTGTTACTACTGAAATCACCAGCAAATCAACACCGTGGTTGTGGTTAGGAGGTCGAATCTAGCCCCTCGGGTGCACTTGACTATTATCTTAATAAAGGTTCATATGGATCCTTTGGCTAAAATGGCTGTATTTTCACCTCAAAATTTACTCTGAGTACAGACAAACCTGTGCATCTATAAAATTTTAAAGGCATAGCATGCCCTAGATTAATTAATTTCTAATATGTTTTATGCTTTAGAAAAATAAAAAAAAATCCCATGATTTTACACTGCACTTTTTTTCATTCCTCCAGAAGGTGCCATAATAAACTAAGTTGGGAAACAGGTTTGAGAACTTCCCCACAGGTAAGTGGGGTGATTGGAGTGAACTGTTTTGATTGGCACGGACAATAGATGGACAATAGATACCTGACAATAAATGGTGATTTAAACTGTGTACATAAGTGGACCATATCAAGGGAAACTCAACTGTTTGTTAATTTTATCATCTTTTGCAGGGACGAAAAAAAGTGCACGGGAAAATCCAGTTAAGTTATGAATTTTCTAAAACATACACTGCATTTGAATCTGTTTATCTAGGGCATGATATGCCTTATAACTTTTCCAGATGCGTTTATCTACCTGAAGAAACCCTGAACTTCTGATACTAATAAAACAGGGACCTTCACAGAGATAGCTGTGTCAGTGGAGTAATTGTTAACAGCGAGCAATACTATTGTTAAATAATTAAAAAAAAAAAAAACTTTTCCAGATGCACAGGTTTGTCAGTAAATTTTGAGGTGAAAAAACGGTCATTTTAGGCAAAGGGTCCACATGAACCTTAAAAAGGATTGTTAGTTGTCAAAGGTCGATGTTTTCTCCGGGCATTACGGCTTCCTCCATCAATAAAAATTGGCCGTCACAAAATAGACCAAAGGCGGTGTTTAAAAGTGGCGTTAAAACACCAAAAATCAAATCAAATTAATTGTTTAGATCGAACCACTTACTTTTTATTAAAATTTCCAAACCGTTTAAACCGGGGATCAGGCAAATGCTTTGTTGATGTTATTTTTTACTTCGAATGTTGCATCATTGAGGTTGATAGACATTTTTGTGAATCATTTGTGCTGTGTCAATCTTGTCGTTAGACTTTTTCTTCAAATTAAATTTCAGTGTTTCTTGTTTCTATCTATTTGTTTGTTGCTTTTTATTGTTTCAATCAGCTATTGTGGTAATGCAGAATTTGTTTCAAAAGTGGGTTTCGAACAGAAAACATACACCGATTGTCCCTTGTGAAGCAAAAGTGCGTAGTGTTTTTGAACTGCAACTGTTTGTCTGTTGTTGTTTTTTTTATTATTACTTTTCTGATGGTATTGTTTGTAATTCGACGACTAACGAGTTTTGAATAAACATGTATACCACACTGACCGTTTGAACTGCTCTTGAGTTGAATTGGTGTTGACTTAAGTTCAATAATGCATTCTTACTTCTTTTAGGCGGGATGTATAGATTCATACACACGTTAATTTTTATCTCTAAAGAAGTCGCTCCTGACTATCCTACTACCTGTCGATACATTTATTTTTTGGTATTGCACAAGTCATATCTTCTAAAACTGTTCATGACGTTAAAATACAAAATCCCTGGGATGTGTTTTAGTTGATTTTAGTCTCTGATGCATGGATTTTTATTTTTAATGTTTTTAGCTTTTAACAAGCTGTTAGTAACTGCGAGTACTCTCAAATCGTATTTTCTTGTTAATTCGACCTGTTGATACTGTTTATAATGTTTTTTGTTATTTTATATTGATATGGATCTTGTCTTTACACCAGGTTTGATTATTTGGAATATCTACTAATTCTGACTTCTTCGTACTACATTTGTATGAACATCAAGATTATTCTCCTTAAATCTGTGCTAGCTCTAAATTAATTGTATATTTTTATTGTTGATATTCACCCCAACAGACAACTTTCTAGTTCGATGCATTTCCGTCAAAAACTCTGGTTTTAGTGAACGTCATTTGTGCGTTTAGTGGCGTCGTCACTTCCGTTCCAATGCTGAGCGAGTGGTTGGAAAACTATAGTTCTATAATGTACGAATTATTCGGCAAATTGAATTCTCAAAAATGATAATTAACACTGCTGTCATGAGGGAATTGCCAGTAAGTACCTACAGAGTAACCATTATTTCTAGTTTATCCTGCACAATGACGATCACTAAGACGCTTGATGAACGTAAATAGTGCAGGGATACAGGCGACCCCCTCTATCTGGTAAATGACGTCATAAAGGCGTGCATAATTGAAGAGTTTTTGCCGGTGACGGATGAACTCGAAAGTGGTCTATTTGTATCTAGTGTTAAATTATGTATTTATATGACAACACTTTCTTGGTATTCCTAATTATTGGAATAGTTTTATATACATCAAGTAGTATACCTAAAACGACTAAGTTATTTTTCATTTACCTGTAGTTATTATTAAAACCGTTTATTTTCTCCAAAAGTTATTACTTTCGAAGGGTTAAATATTTTCCGGTGGTATCTTGCGATGGCGTTGTTTGAGTCGATGCCACCCGTGGTGGACGTTTCGTCTCCGAGGGTATCACCAGCACAGTAGTCAACATTTCGGTGTTGACATGAATATCAATAATGTGGTCATTTTTAAAAATTTCCTGTTTACAAAACTTTGAATTTTTCGAAAAACTAAGAATTTTCTTATCCCAGGCATAGATTACCTTAGTCGTATTTGGCACAATTTTTTGGAATTTTGGATCCTCAATGCTCTTCAACTTTGTACTTGTTTGTTTTTATAAATATTTTGATGTAAGCGTCTCTAATGAGTCTTATGTAGACGAAACGCGCGACTGGCGTCTAAATTTTAATCCTGGTACCTTTGATAACTAATTGGACTTGTTTGTTTGCTTTTTGGTCTTGAATGTTTGCCACTAACTGCATTTGTATTCTGGTATCGCATATCAAAATTATTCGTTCATAGTGTCAGTAATCTGATGTTCAGTAGTTGTCGTTTGTTTATGAACTTTATACGTGTTTATCGTATTCCGTTTTTATATAGATTAGACCGTTGGTTTTCCCGTTTGAAAGGTTTTACACTAGACATTTTGGGGCCCTTCATAGTTTTTTATTCGGTGTGAGCCAAGGCTCCATGTTGAAGGCAGTACATTAACCTATAATAATGGTTTACTTTTATAAATTGTTATTTGGATGGAGAGATGTCTCATTGGCACTCACACCACATCTTCATATATATATATACATGAATTGTTTTCCTCTTTCAGGATATGTTTGCATTTGAACATTAAAGATGAAAATTTAAAGCTTTCAAAACGATGCTTGTTTATGAAATACATGCATATCAAATATTGCTCGTTAAAGTGACCAAGCTATAAGTGCTATTACAGATTTCACAATTCGCTGGTAAGAATCAGTTGATGAAAGAGAAAAAAAACTTATCGAATACATGTAATATTCCATCACATACAAGAACGACAAAGACTGAGGGGAAACCAAAATCATATCTCCATCACTTTTTACACGCATTTAAAAAAAGGGGAGCATTTATACAACAATTCCAAAAAAAAGGATTCTTATTCAAGACAAATTTACACCTCAATATGTGGATAAAAAAAGTTATAGAAGGAGCATAATGGAATTTTATTATTGAGATTCTGAGTAAGTTTCAATAATTGTAATAAGATGTTTAGGAGTAGTTAAAGAGTGGATATACATTTTGTTCTCCCAAGATAAAGCAATGTCTACGTCCATGATATGATATCGGAAACCCCAATAATAATACACTGAATTACAGGAGATACAAAATTGCTTTTAAGTGATGAGAATTCTGAGAAAGTTTCTTTAACTGTTTGTCCACCATTTCTTCATTTTGTGGGTCCACCATTGGTAGGTTACTTCATGAATGTAAGTGCAACAAATATCATAATCATACATGACACCAAAAAATAAAACGTTATACCTTATTATCTTAAGTTCATTTTAAGAGGTTTGAAAGGAGCAGCGAATGCAAATGTACTATAGTGTGATATCGAGAGGACAAAGGCTATCCATGTCATGACAAAATAAACCCCAGATATCATTAGGATGATAAAAATTAAATAGGAAGTGCAATAATTATGTCAAGCCGTTTAGGGAGTTGCGCATTCAAAAGATAGATAGAAAGACGGACGAACTAACGAACTTTCCATCACTTTATACACGTATTTAAAAAAGGGGAGCATTATACAACAGTTTTAAAAAAAAAAGGATTTTGATCCAAGACAAATCTACACCTCCAAATTTCCTCATGGTGAGATGCTGCATGCGTGAAGATTTTTTTCTCTTAATTTCAACAAACAACTAATGTTAGAGTAATCAGTTAATGACTTCTAAAATCCAATACGTATTATTTATTTGTTCAATTAACGATTCCTTAAAGAGGATAGCAGGAAAGTTAGTGCGTAGTAATCCATTGTAATTAAACGTCTTCTATAATTGAAAACCTTGCACAGCTTGAAGTACGGGTTTCCTGTGCCTGTTTAGGAACAACGCGGCTTCCATAATGATGAGATGACTTAAAAGTGCAAGATATTATGTTTATTCTCCTTGATTGGTAAATTCGAAGTTTTAGTACCAGTGACATTTGAATGTTGCTTCAGGGTTAAAAGTGTAATTGATAGTACGATATAGTTCCTTTGTATAATGTGGAAATGGAAACTTGGGTTTATCGACAATTTACAACTAGATTTCTGTATGTACATGTAATGTATCCTAATATATTGGCAATTAAATACTATTATATTCATCAGTTGATTGTCCTGCTTTACTTACGAAAGAACATGCAGTACACATTGAACCATGAATTAAAATATATAAAGAAAGAAAAAAAACGTCCGTATTGCATAGATATCGGCGCAATAAATTTTCATCCAGGTTCAAGAAAAATGGTTTTGAAAGAACTGTATACATATTTGGAGAATTATGTATAAACCAAAAGGAACAACAAACCAACCACATATTCGTTTGATGAAGTTGCAACTTGAGTATCTGAATAACTTCATACATTTAACACCGTAGCAACACATCAATAATTACTTAGTTTATGCAAGTAACACAATTTCGTATTTAATTAATCAATATTGTATATAAGAACTTTTTGTGAGAAAAACTCGGAGATCTGATCTTTTCGGAATTTTGTCGCAACCATTCGGCCCATTGTAACTACAAAATTGAAGTTCGAACAATTTGAAACTTAGTACACATGTTCCCTATAATATGATCTTCCTAATTTTAATACCAAATAAGAGTTTTTATCCCAATTTCATGGTCCACTGAACATAGGAAATGATAGTATGAGTGGGGCATCCGTGTACTATGGACACATTCTTGTTTTTTATAAAGTTCTTGGAGTAGAGTGTGGAAGATAGACTAATTCCTCCTTTTCCTCTTATCAACCAGATTATTTCCGCCCTTCTCACTTTTGTACGATTTTCTTTTCCTCTTATCAACCAGATTATTTCCGCCCTTCTCACTTTTGTACGATTTTAAACTGGCCCTCTCCATATTGTTATACATTTTGTGTACATACAGAAAACATACAGTGAAAGTACAATGCAGCTATTCTGTAGGACTTATATTAAAATCTTTTTTTACTATTTGTAAATATTGAAATTTATATGCCTTTTTTCCGACCAATTGTTGATGACAAGTTTAAATAGTGTGTTGTCAAAGTTTTCCTTGACCGAGTTTTTTTTATTGAAATATTGATGGTGATAACACGGTGTAAAAGAAGATGTTCCACAATAACCAATTGAATCAAATAGTATGTCTTAAATCAAACTTGTTTTCATAGTGTTAGTTTGATTGCTTGGGTAATAAATAACAGCACCAAAGAATTAATTGTCTTGGTCAAGATGGTTTGTTGTAGATATTTGATTTGAGAGAGGAAATATATTAGCAGTGTCAGACAGTATAATAGAAAGGCAAATGATTATCTGTCTGTTCAGTGATTATATAAATGGTCTTATATTTAATTGGGCTACAGGGATAAATGTTATTCTCACAATAACAAGATTCATGCAGACTTATTGTTTTGTATAACACTCACATAGTCATCCATTTATTTGACGAAAATGATTACCAATGTAAACGCTAAATGTGGAAGTGTATTTTTAGCTCACCTGGCCCAAAGGGCCAAGTGAGCTTTTCTCATCACTTGGCGTCCGTCGTCTGTAAACTTTTACAAAAATCTTCTCTGAAACTACTGGGCAAAATTTAACCAAACTTAGCCACAATAATCATTGGGGTATCTAGTTTAAAAATTGAGGCCGGTGACCAGGCATACCAACCAAGATGGCCGCCACAGCTAAAAAATAGAACATAGGGGTAAAATGCAGTTTTTGGCTTATAACTCAAAAGCCAAAGCATTTAGAGCAATCTGACATGGGGGTAAAATTGTTTATCAGATCAAGATCTATCTGCCCTGAAATTTGAAGCTGAATCGGATAACCCGTTGTTGGGTTGCTGCCCCTGAATTGGTAATTTTAAGGAAATTTTGCTGTTTTTGGTTATTTTCTTGAATATTATTATAGATACAGATAAACTGTAAACAGCAAAAATGTTCAGCAATGTAAGATCTACAAATAAGTCAAATGACCAAAATGCTCAATTGACCCCCTAAGGAGTTATTGCCCTTTTTAGTCAATTTTTAACAATTTTTCGTAAATCTTAGTAATCTTTTACAAAAATTTTCTCCTCTGAAACTACTGGGCCAAATTTAACCAAACTTAGCCACCATCATAAGTGGGGTATCTAGTTTAAAAATTGTGTCCGGTGACCCGGTCAACCAACCAAGATGGCATTCGCGGCTAAAAATAGAACATAGGGGTAAAATGCAGTTTTTTGGCTTATAACTCAAAAACCAAAGCATTTAGAACAAATTTGACAAAGGCCTTAAATTGTTTATTAGGTCAAGATCTATCTGCCCTGAAATTTTCAGATGAATCAGACAACCCGTTGTTGGGTTGCTGCCCCTGAATTGGTAATTTTAAGGAAATTTTGCTGTTTTTGGTTATTTTCTTGAATATTATTATAGAAAGAGATAAACTGTAAACAGCAAAAATGTTCAGCATAGTAAGATCTACAAATAAGTCAAATGACCAAATGGTCAATTGACCCCCCTTAGGAGTTATTGCCCTTTTAAGTAAATTTTTAACAATTTTTCGTAAATCTTAGTAGTCTTTTAGAACAATCTTCTCCTCTGAAACTATTGGGACAAAGTAAACAAAACTTGGCTACAATCATCATTGGGATATTTAGTTTTAAAATTGTGTCCGGTGACCCGGCATACCAACCAAGATGGCCGCCACGGCTAAAAATAGAACATAGGGGTAAAATGCAGTTTTTGGCTTATAACTCAAAAACCAAAGCAGTGAGAGCAAATTTGACAAAGGGCTTACATTGTTTATCTATCTGCCCTGAAAATTTCAGATGAATTGGACAATCTGTTGTTAGGTTGCTGCCCCTTAATTGGTAATTTTAAGGAAATTTTGCTGTTTTGGGTTATTATCTTGAATATTATTATAGATAGAGATAACCTACAAACAGCAAAAATGTTCAGCAAAGTTAGATCTACAAATAAGTCAACATGACCAAAATGGTCAATTGACCCCCTAAGGAGTTATTGCCTTTTTAAGTCAATTTTCAACAATTTTTGTAAAATTTGTAAACTAAGATTTTCCACTGAAGCTATTGGGCCAAGTTCATTATAGATAGAGATAATTGTAAGCAGCAAGAATGTTTAGAAAAGTAAGATCTACAAACACATCCCCATCACCAAAACACAATTTTGTCATAAATCCATCTGTCCTTTGTTTAATATTCACATAGACCAAGGTCAGCGACACAGGCTCTTTGGAGCCTCTAGTTAAAAATCTGAGTGAATGGTTTTCCATAATTTGTTTTTGAAAGATAAACCTTTTGTAATGTTTAGATTTTTTTCTAAATACGCTCATAATCTTAACAGATACCACCAGTCTGTTTGCACAGAAAAAGTAAAACTACAAAAATAAATAACTCCCGAGGAAAATTCAAAACGGAAAGTCCCTAATCAAATGCCAAAATCTAATGCTCAAGGACATCTAACGAATGGACAACAACTGTTATATTCATTACTTAGCACAGGCATTTTCCTATGTAGAAAATGGTGGGTCAAACCTAGCTCTACAGCTACCGGAACATCTCACTTGTAGAACAATTGTATACAATTTCATTATATTGACAACGGGTAAAACGGATATTATAAAGCAACATTCAAACAACAGTAATCTGTAGGTACGACTCTCTACCAAATATGTTCTTTATAATTTATACTTTACCAACAATGTGTGAAACATATACTGATATTGGTAAAAAATGAAAACAATCGTAAATAAATTTCATGCACCGAAGCGCTTTTCTGGATTACATAAGGAAAGGTCAAATTCAAATATTTAAAAGCAAAAAATTTACCAGTATGACAAAAAAAAACTGCATTGTTGAATGCAAGTCAAAACGTCCACTGGTATCTGACAGCTTGTCCGAAACTTGAAATTTATCAGTAACCTGTAAGTAGCTGTTACAATTTTACAATCCACTTCCTATTTACAAGGTGGTCGGACATGTCGCTGGAATAGGTCGGTAAAACTTTTAGAAATATATGATCAATAAAGCTTGCATAACTTCGTCGTCTGTCATATTTGTTGGTGTTTCAGGCTGTGTTTTTATCAACCGATGTTCCCTGTGTGTGCCACTCTTACTTTACACAACATGAAACCCAAACAAAAGGTTTTACCTACGCAATATATATATATGAAGAGGTATAAATTTCAAAATCTAAATCATATGAAAAAGTTAGGGTAACAGAACCTCAGCGTCACACCTACCAATTAAGTTTTGACTGTCCCCGCTCCCCGAGGATTATGTTCTTCTCGTTTATTTTTAAAATGGTACGATACTATACGCATAACGGGAGAGATTTTGCTTGATTTTCATATGATGAAGACATAACCTTTCAATCACTGTTGGTTTCACTTACATACATGTACTTGTATGCTTCATCAAATTGATTTTTTTTGTCTGCTTTATGGTCGGGTTGTTGTCGCTTTGACACATTTCCTTTCTCAATTTGGTTGAATCAACGAGACTTGTAACCCAACACATCAAAAGACATCTCGAGGTGAATTCATACTTTTCCAAAATAGACAGGTGTAAGAAGACATGTAAAGCATTTCCAGAATCCAGTACCTGTATACTCTAATGCACACTTTGTGACTTAGATAATAGAACATCTACCACAGTAGATATTATGACTAACAGTATAAGAATTCATTGTAGCATATGGCAACAAAAGTAAGTAAACACATGTTGTTATTGAAAAGTTCAATGAGCTATTTACTATGTGATTTTTAAAGGTAGTGATTCCATCATTAGAGGTTGAACGCAAATACTGGAAAAAGTAAAATACCGAAAAATACCAACCTCCGAAGAAATAACTAAATGAAAGTCCCTTATCAAATGGCAAAATCAACAGATCAAACACATCAAAACGAATGGAAAACCTATTTCTGATTTGGTATGTAGTAGATGGTGGATTAAACCTCTTATTTGTAAAACAGTCGCATAGAATTATAGCATATTGACAACAATGTGTTAGCCAAACAAACAAGACTACACAGTCAAAATTGTCAAAAATGGGTGCAGAGCAATCAAAACTGTGTTATAATCTTTATCACAATAAATACAAACTTCTACGTCTCGAAGAAAAACAAAATGGCATATATACACTCAGTAGACAACGAACATAAGCAAATATAAAAAAAAATCCGAGAGAAAAGAATACATAAAATGACCGTTGCACAATAACAAATAATAATAAAATGCGGGATGTATAAATACCGAGCCACTCCTATCAGTCTATAACCAAACATGAAATAAGATAAACAGTAAAGGTTAAAAATATACAAAGCAAATCTAAAGAACAATTTAGTACATAATTTAGATGATAAACCAACGTCAGGACTTATATGTAAAATATTTACTTTAAGATCTTCAGTTGTTATTTGTTCAGTTGATACATTAAAAAAAAAAATCCTTAACTTCCAATGAACTTTTTTTAGAAAGAGGACCGTCTCCCGAGTTCATTAAATGTATACTCCCTCAAAAAAGTCTGCGTAGCAGCTACAAGCTCTTGGATGAGTTGGAAAATGTATATACAAAATTCAGGGGAATTTTTATTAACTAGCTTGTGTTTGATAAAATTAAGATATTTTTTCAGATAATGTTATATACGTTTAAGATCAGATGTTTTGGACACTGTATGAGCTTTACAAAAAAGTATATCCAGATTTCAAATTTAAGACTTTCAGTTTAAGTGCAATTTTTCCTTCTTAGATGATGGCTTTTCTGCTACTGCCTTAGCATTAAGATGAGAAGCAATAGCTTCATGAGCTTGAATGGTGTCAATTCTACTGAGGAGATGAGACAACATATGTGTTGCTTTGTTAGACCTTTTTTTAACAGAAATTTGACATTCCATGAGAGACAATTGAGGTCTCCTTCTCCCCGACATGATTTCTCGTTTCAGAACACTTGCAAATGTTTTTAATTTCTTTTCAAGTTGCAAGATAAAATATTTATTTATCTAAAAGGGTCTGGTCTTGAGTGGCAGTCTAATAGACATAAGAAGATGTGGTGTGAGTGCCAATGAGACAACTCTCCATCCAAATAACAATTTAAAAATTAAACCATTATAGGTTAAAGTACGGCCTTCAACACGGAGTAATAGACCTACATGTACTCGGCAACCATATTTATTAAATAATTTTATGAAATAAATTTAGTTGTTTTCGTTTGTTGCTGTATGTCATGTTTGTTTTCTGTTCATTATGCTGTACATAAATCAGTTTTCTTGTTTAAATTGTTTTACATTTGTCATTTCGAGGCGTTCAATTCAAATTCCAATATATTGGCTATGAGTTTAATATACAATGTACATATCGAAAATAAAACGGACGACCTACTTAAGCACGAGTTTACTAGTAGACGGAAGAGGAGACTATATGTCTTTACTAAATTGAGCCGTAGTGGTTGTGTAAATTTTGATGATGTTTATATTCCATATTCGCATGCAAGTCACATTGGAGGACTACGGCTGTGAACTGCATGTTGGTCGTGTTGTTGTCTCTTTGACATATTCTCCATTTCCATTCTCAATTTCATTTGTTCGCTCCGTTGCAATGCAATATTTATTTAATTGTTGTGCGGGAAGACCTCATTTAAGTCTTCATGTAAATACGCATATAACGTTTGATCGATTTAAGAAGTATGCGAATACAAAAAAGATATAAATCTAATCACATATTTTAATTGAAATTTCGTTCTCTGTATAACCCTTTCAACTGTTATTTCCACATGGAAGTCGTATACGGAATGAAGGATGTGAGTTGTATTTGTTCTGGGGAATGAAAATGTTTAACTCCAAAAATATTACTGGAAATTTTATGTAAACTGTTTTGGTTCATTTATGTCCATATACAGTGGAGATCACTTCTAACCTCTCATTAGAACTGTCAGAATAATCTGTCATAGAACTGTTCTAACCTGTCCTAGAACAGTTCTAGCTAGAACTGTTCTACCCTAGAACTGTTCTAGGTAGAACTGTCAGGATCAGTTCTAGGTAGAACTGACTAAATCAGTTCTAGGTAGAACTGTCAGGATCAGTTCTAGGGTAGAACTGTCCAAATCAGTTCTAGGTAGAACTGTCCAAATAAGTTCTAACCGTAGAACTGTCAGCAGAATTGACTAAATCAGTCAGGACTGTAGAACAGTTCTAAATGACGTCACTACAGTAAGGGCACTTAAGAATTTAGAAGAAATAAATCACTTCCAATTACTTTGCTATTTAATAGCAGATTTTCTATATTTTTTACTAATCAAACGTTACATGTACACATATGGAAGTGAATTGAAGGTTATCCAACTCATCGGAGAAACATTTTTATAAGATTGCATAGAAAACATCATTGTTTACGTTTCTTCGTTCCCCGTCTTTAACAGTCTCTTCATAAAACTCTGCATTTGATTCATCAATTTCATGGAAGTTTAATCTTAATTTACCTTGTTTACCTTGGATTTACCTCCATGATTTAAGATTCTGTTTTGACAAATGTTCAAACGAAAATTGTACAGTGGATGAATTATGGGATATTTTAACGAAAAACGTGTTGTTAAACGTAAAAAAAACTATGTAGGCTACATTTGCATTATCTCGTAAATAATCTGTGGAAGTTGGAACGTCAGAAAAATATAATCAATGTGAACATGAATGAAACATTTGCCACTGGACTTTAGGCTACAACCAAAACCAATCATTTTCCTCCTTCAAATTATTCCAAGAAGAGAACTTTTCATACATCATACATGTACTTTTCATTTTAAAATAAAGTATATGAATCAGTCATGTAGTGTTGGATGATGCCGTTAAATAGTTTTGTTTAAAAAAAAACCCATCATGAACTACACTGACTTAAAAAGTCACTTTTGTGACGATTCATTATTTAATAATTTAATTTTGGATGTAACGGGTCACTGATTGGCTGACGTTATTTTGTTATCAGCCCATAGATAAAAGTTAGTCATGTGACCGTATCGTCATCAACGTTTTTTCATTGTTTGCCAAGGTTTAAATTGGAAGTTAGAATTAAATTATAAGAAATGACTAATATTTTTTTCTGTATATTTGAAATAACATAAAAAATGTGGTGCATGCACACTGTTAAAAAAACCTGCTACCCGCGTTATTCAGTGTGCACCAAATTTTTTATGTTATTTCTTCATAGACAGAAAAAATATTACAGTCATTTCTTAATAAATAATAATATTATCGATACAAAAAGGAAATAAGGGCTCGCTAAATCGATTTTGAAATTTGGTATTGTCTTTATCATGCAGTATCTATCCTGACATAGAAATATTCTTGGTTTACAATGAGGCCATACATGTATTTATTTACATGATGAAGTATATATGTTCAGTTTTGTTTGATGTGGTCAAATAATGTTGTTAATAAAACAACTCAGTCTGATATATCGAAACCACTGAAATTTGTTAGCAATTCAATATTTTGAATATTATAAAGAGGAAATGCTGTCATTTGAATTATACTATCCATCGTGATCAGTTGTTGTCTGCTCTTTGGTCGGGTTGTTGTCGCTTTGACACCTTTCGCCATTTCCTTTCTCAATTTTATAAGTGATTTACTATGCAGCTATATAATTATCTAATAAAGTGTAAACATGGTCAGTTTTAGTTGCTGCAGACACACAATTTTGTTATACCAGTCTGTCTTCGGTACGAAAACTACTGAAATTTGTTTATGATGCAATATTTTGATTAAAAAGAGGACACGCTGACACTGTTAATTGATGCAAAAGAAATTAGGTGTTCCAATATTTCTATTATTTGTATTATACAATCAATTCTTACATAACAATATAACAGATTTACTATGCAACTAAAAGAGTTAACGGTACATAAAAAAGAGCAAATATGGTCAGTTTTGGCTGGTGTAGTCATATATGGTCAGTTTTGGTTGATGCTGTCAAATATGGTCAGGTTTGATTGATGCAGACAAATAATTTCAAATATGAAATCTAACGATGTTTGTTTCTGATGCGATATTTTGAATAAAAGTAGGAAATGCACTCTCAATCAATGAAATTTTTTTTTTGTGGTCTTTAATTTCCAATATTGCAGTTATTTATATACTACAGTCCCTCTTGACCTAAAATTATAACTGAAGTACTGTGCAGCTATATAGACTTGCATAAAAAAAGCAGATATGGTCAGTTTTAGTTGATGGGGTCAGTAGATTTTATTACACAACTCAGTCTAAAGTATGAAAACTACTGATATTTGTTTACGATTAAATACTTTGAATAAAAAGAGGACATGCTGGCACTATAAATTCATGCGAACAAAGTTTTGAGGTCATCATTGGTCATTGTTTTCCAATATTGCTGTAACTTGTATATTCCAGTCCCTCTTGACCTAAAATTATATCTGAATTACTGTGCAGCTATATAGATTTGCAGAAAAAAAGAGCAAATAAGGTCAGTTTAGATTGATGTGGTCAAAACATTTTATTACATGACTCAGTCTGAAGTATGAAAACTACTGATATTTGTTTACGATTCAACATGTTCAATACTTTGAATAAAAAGAGGACATGCTGGCACTATAAATTCATGCGAACAAAGTTTTGAGGTCATCATTGGTTATTGTTTTCCACTATTGCTGTAACTTGTATATTACAGTCCCTCTTGACCTAAAATTATAACTGAATTACTGTGCAGCTATATAGCTTTGCAGAAAGAAAGAGCAAATAAGGTCAGTTTATATATAAAAAAGAAGATGTGGTATGATTGCCAATGAGACAACTATCCACAAAAGACCAAAATGACACAAATTTTAACAACTATAGGTCACTGTACGGCCTTAAACAATGAGCAGAGCCCATACCGCATAGTCAGCTTAGATTGATGCGGTCAAAAGATTTTATAACCCGACTCAGTCTGAAGTATGAAAACTACTGATATTTGTTAACGATTCAATACTTTGAATAAAAAGAGGACATGCTGGCACTTTAAATTCATGCGAACAAAATTTTGAGGTCATTGTTTTCCAATATTGCTGTAACTTGTACATGTATATTACAGTCCCTCTTGACCTAAAATTATAACTGAATTATATATAATTACTGTGCAGCTATATAGATTTGCAGGAAGAAAAACAAATAAGGTCAGTTTAGATTGGTGCGGTCAAAAGATTTTATTACACGACTCAGTCTGAAGTATAAAAACTACTGATATTTGTTTAAGATTCAATACTTTGAATAAAAAGAGGACATGCTGGCACTTTAAATTTATGCGAACAAAAATTTGAAGTCATTTTTTTCCGATATTGCTGTAACTTGTATATTACAGTCCCTATTGACCTAAAGTTATAACTGAATTACTGTGCAGCTATATAGATTTGCAGATAGAAAGAGCAAATAAGGTCAGTTTAGATTGATGCGGTCAAAAGATTTTTGTATAACAGGTCCATCCGAGGTAAGAAAACTACTCGTAAACAGATATCACATTTGTTTAAGATTCAATATTTTAAATTAAAAGAGGACATGTTAGTATTATAAATTGATGGCAAATAAAATTTTTAAATCATTAATGTTTGCCAATATAATTGGTATCCTTGCCTTAAAATAAACTGGATTCCTGCAATGTGCAGCTAAAAGTATATAGATTTATAAGAAGAAATCAAATATGGTCAGTTTAAGTTTATAGTGGATCGATGGCAGATCCAGAGGGGGTGACCCCTTTTTTGGACGATCAATGCATTTGAATGGGGACATATAGTTGGACCCCCCTTTTTTTCCTGGGTTGGGACCCCCCATACCCCACCCCCTTTTAAAACTGCTGGATCCGCCGGAACAACGTATTACATTATAGATGGCAAGCTAATTTTGTTATTTAAAACGAGCCATCCTGACTCCCGGAATGACAAATGTAAAACAATTGAAATAATAATGCCCCCTCCCCCATATTAACGGCCTAATTTATGTTCAAAAAATGAAAGAAAAACAAATAATTTATGTAATACATCAACAAAAAAAAATCACTGAATAACAGGCTCCTGACTTGGAACAGTCACATACATGCAGAATATGGCGGGGTTAAACATGTCAGTCTCTTGCCGACGAAAACTTTTGAAATAAAACCGGCAAAATAGCAAAACTCTTTATAATATTAATCGCTATTTTGTCGAAGCCTTTATATTTAGTAAAAGATTTCTTAAAAATTATAAATCAATTCTAGCCGTAGAATTTATAAATCAATTTTAGCAGTAGGATTTATAAATCAATTCTAGCCGTAGAATTTATAAATCAATTCCGACTCGTAGCCGTAGAATTTGTAATCAATTCTAACCGCAGAACTGTTCTAGAAGTAGAACTGACCAAATATTTGGTCAGTTCTAGGTAGAACTGTCAGGATCAGTTCTAGGGTAGAACTGTCAGGATCAGTTCTAGGTAGAACTGTCCAAATCAGTTCTAACTAGAACTGACCAAGTCAGTTCTAGCTAGAACAGTTCTAACCTAGAACTGACCAAAAGGTGTCAGGCTGACAGTTCTACGTACTGTTCTAGAACAGTTCTCCTGACAGATTCTGACAGATTTAATGAGAGGTTAGAACTGATCTCCACTGTATGCGCTCCATATGGCTGTCATAATTTAAAAATAGAAATTACAATCTAAAGTTATTGATCCCTGAATATTTGTTTAGAGCTACGACGAGGTATGTATTGAGATCAAATTTATAAGACTGTCGATCTGTTATGTGAATGACAATGTCCTTTATATTTTATATGTATGTCAGGTAGAGGGAAGAGAATTTACGAACCAAAAGTCAAAAGTTTAGTGGCCGAGAAGATGTTTATTTCTTTTAGTTTTAGTAAGGACTTTCCTCTCTACTTCTTTGTTTTTAAAAAAGGTAGATAGTATACGATGACAGAGTCACAATGTACCGCACGGCGCACACATATAATATGGCATCGTTTATAGTTTAAATGATATTAAAAAAATTATGAATGCCATGTATATTCGCATGTGATCTACATACATGTATGGGATAAACGGTGTGTATGGTATGGTAGCCTTTATAGGACATCTTTGCAAATACGAAGAAGAATGAAGAGGATAACTGTAACACACATTTCTTATTTAGTTATAACATCTGCCATCGGTTCTGATAAAATTTGGCAATAAGAAGAGAAAAGAAAATTAATGGGCTATATCATCAGATCGTAGTAAGGGAACGGACACTTGATATCCTGGGAAGTGAAGGAGGCAAAATGACTTTTTCTAGTTCTGGCACATATAATTATATTCTATACCACCATCCCTTCCAAAATATCAAGTGGCAAATATTTCATGCATGTTCAGGACTACACGAGCTTAAAAGTCGGGTATTATATTATAAACAGATGTAATATGTTTGCCAATGAAACAGCTACCCCATAACCAGAAATTAGTAGTGCTTTTGCTAATTAATATTCATAATATGTATATGAGAACTGTACCACGTGATAATAGTTTGAAATGGACAGGCTTGATATCATTAAAATCTTTAAAACACGGATATTTTAAGTTGCCCGTCACAGAGTCCTTATTTACAATCACTGATTTTTTCCGGAAAGTTGTCAGGCGGTCAAAATAATACAAATGAACCCAAATTAAGTGAATTTTTCGAGTTTTCGTGACATTGTTCTTCTTGAAATAGGAGCATTTTAACTTTACGTGGGTACCTCGAGTTTATTTAACGACTACATATACAAGGTTTGGACTAGCTTATTCGTTAGACATTTAGGTTTCGTTTCAAATTTCACCCGACAACCTGTTTTTCTAATGGACTTGTAAGCCAATTTTCCACACAAAGTTTGCACTGCATTTTACACTGCAATGTTAAAAGCCTCCTGCTTCGATTTTTAAAATAGCTCAGGACCCTTGATTTTTGGAACAATAGTCAATATGTTTCGTCGAAATGGTGTATGTTGTTGTGTATATTTATTTTCTGCCCCGATAACCTGACTATCACTTACTAGTAAATTAAAATTAAAACAAGACATTTTTTTCATAATTCCCGATAATTTTAATTTAATTTACGTGACCCGTATCCGACTTCTTTAGTATAATATTCAAATAAGCTAAGTGGCGTTAATTTCTGGATATGCAAGTTTAGTTATTGTAAAATCACCTGAGAGATATGCAATATCTCTTTTTCAATCATATACTTGACACATATTGACAAATTCTTGAACAGTTTCAGATTATTCCCAATAATCAAATGGTCGGATTTGTTGAGATAAATTAAGTTAGAAAAGAATAAGGAACAAATTCCACAAGCGTAGCAATTTTATTCAACCAATTTTCTTTGTTTATATACTGATTATAAAAATATAGCAATGCTAAAACAAAGCACGATATTACAGTGATGTCTTCGAATGATCTGACGTCTCTGTATGTTCTAATTACTGTTTGCTAATGTCAAGGACAGACAAATATATAGTGCAAATTTAAGATGGCATTAGAAACAATGATATATACCGGACTTAAAGTTTCTAGCCTTGCACCTACGTACCCATCAGATTTGCTACAATGATTCCTAAACATGCAATAAGTTTGGTACTCGCTTAACGATGCATCGGATTTAACGTCAATTCAGGCTGTACATGCTGCTAATTAATCAATCCCACACAACCAACGGACGTACCAATATGGCAAGGAGTTGACTGTCATCTAAATTAAAGATGATCATATTTCTATACTTCAGTTACCCTCAACTTGATCCTGTCTACGTAAGGGTTTAGTTGTGTGGCAATCGTTCGACAAATCCTTTTATGGACGTCAGGCAAACATAAATCACTAACCGATTTGACAGTATTCATGTGTAACATATTTATTTTCTAGAACCACATCAAAAACTGAGGAGGGATATCAATAGCAGAATATTATACAAGAGTAATCATTATCATGTTGGTAATAGACTTACCACCAGAGGTTTTATTGAAAATATTCTCTTATCTTCACCAACGAGACTTGGTACACGGAGTAAGCCTTGTATGTGATGTGTGGAATGAGCTAAGTTTATGGCCAAGATTATGGAAACATTTGGCATTTAATCTAGCATATGACGATCCAGATCAATCCTATTCGCACTTTGCAAAAATAAATAGCTTTGTTTGTACTCTTGTGATACACCCAACTCATTTATATCAGATTCTTGGAAATTATCTTTTTGCATTTTCCGGCATTCAGCTGTCGAACTTGGAATATTTACATCTGACTGATCCAGTGTCAGGATATCTTGTTGATACCATTGTACAAAACTTAACATCTATAAAATATTTCCAAGCGTATTTTGGTTCAAAGTTTGACATGCAACGCTGTCTGAAACTTTTAGAAGGATTAAAGATGATATCAATAGATTTTGGTTGGTACGGACCGCAAAATATAGACAACAATTTAATTAGATTTCTTACAAAACAGAGTTGCCTTAAAAAACTCGTACTGAGAGGATGGTACACCTTACGCAGTGAAACAGTAGCTTTGATTCTTAATGATTTTAATAACATCGAAACGCTATATTTGTCCAATTCTGAAATATCAAACTTAATAGTCAACGGTAATTTACCGATTCCTGGATTAACAGACTTCACACTCCGTTCGACAAAATTTGATGACACAGGAATTAGCCAGTTAGTCAAACGCGCAACTAATCTACGTAATTTAGATGTCATAGAGTGCTCAAACATAACGTTTAAAGGACTAACAGAAATTTCAAAACATTGTCCACATCTAGAATCGCTAAAATTTGGAAACCTAACATTCATAATAAACGACAGACTTAATTTCAGCTTTCATGCACTAGCTGAGGGTTGCCCGAAACTTAAAACTATTACGTTTGTTGGAATGAAGCTTACTTTGGATGATGACATAGTTTGTTTATTCAAGTCTACAAAGTATTTAGAATGTCTAGCCTTGTCGGATTGCGACACAATCAGTGATATAGCAATATGTGCTTTAGGAAAATATTGCTCAAATCTAAAGCAAATCACTTTAAAGAACTGTCATAAAATTTCTGCGTATGGCATAATGTACCTTGTTAAGCACAGTCAAAGGCTTCAGACATTAACAATCAAAAGCTGTTTTGGTATTAAAGATTATATCAATCATTCAACTATAGAATTAAGTGATAAAACTGCTTGTGTTGTCGTTGAGGATGATATTACGGGTACAAGACAGAAGACAAAATTGCAATTAGCTACCGAGAGAATTGATGTGTTCCGCTACAGTGACTTAAGCTATCAACACTCACATTTACTTACTCTCGATATGACAAAGTGTGAGAATATTTTACCAAGGACAATTCTTTCTTTTGCTAAAATGTGTCCTGATATTAGAGAACTATATCTAACAATGAATCTTAACTTAAATGAAGTTGATGCATTATGTAGAAAAGTATTTGACACTTGCATATTTTTGGGGTGTATAAAGATAAACGAACGGGTTATTGAATTGTCCTCAATTAAAACACAAGACGAAAGTATTTGCATTACTTAACTAATTATTGGACCTTTATTACAAAATTATTCCTGATGACACACGTTGGAAAGAACATACGACGTTTATAGCAAAAAAGCCCTACAAATACACGTATTGATGTATGTTTTTGTAAATTAGGTTTTACTTACAGTTTTTAGAACGTGTCTTAAAACTGGGACGCGGTTTATTTCGAAATTCAAAAACAGAAAACATTTCTCTGTAATCAAAGGTACCAGGATTATAATTTAGTATGCCAGACGCGCGTTTCGTCTACATAAGACTCATCAGTGACGTTCATAATATATATATAAAGTCAAACAAGTACAAAGTTGAAGAGCATTAATGATTCAAAAATCCAAAAAATTGTGCCAAATACGGCTAAGGTAATCTATGCCTGGAATAAGAAAATTCCTAGTTTTTCGAAAAATTCAAAGTTTTGTAAACAGGAAATTTATAAAAAAAATGACCACATTATTGATATTATAACCTGCTGTTTTCCCCACCATGTGATTGCGTCTTATATTCATATGTACAAAAATGTACCACACACTCTTTTAGTAAAATATATGCAACGGCGCCTGCAATCATATTTTGCGTTCCCTTGTATAGCCTTCATTCCAAACACGTATTATGAGTTTAAGTGTGTATGTATTTTTTTTAAATTATTTTTTTTCATAATATTTTTTTCATTTCGACTGTAATAACATTCAATGTATTAAAGTACAATGTCAATATCAATGTTATTTTAAATTTCAATAAGATATGAGATGGGCATTAAAGATAATGAGACAGTGATCACGCAAAGATCATAGCACATATACAACGTACATAGAAAACGTTTGTAATAGCCAAACATTATCTAGTTATGACACTTCAATAAATAAGATACGTTTTTGAAATAGATCGTGAGAAGTGTTCATTTAAAATGTATATATCCTAACTAATACTGCTGCTTTACTAAATATGAAAAAAAGTCCTATAGATGATAACCCAAAATTTATAGACAGAGGACTTTTACAAAGAATTGTATGAGTATAACATTATAACAATGCCCAGCTAATTTAAAATCCATTAAACAGAGTTCCAGCCGTTAAACTGTTCGGGACGTATAAATACGCAGCACGTTTGGTCAAAACAGAGGCGTGAAACCTGATGCATCGTAGTTTAGACAGATGTACCATGTTATCTCAATACAGAACATTTTCGCAAATTCTATATGAGGTCTGTAGGTGATCTGCAGCTAGGCTGAAAACCTATACATCATACTTTTGAACGACAATGGTCCTCTCTGGCCGTCCCTCTCTATTGTATACATTTTTAACTTGTTTGCATTTTTATTATGCATTAACATTGGGCCATTAAAGTACAAGCAAATAAAAGTTATATACATAAAGACTTACATTTATAGTTAGACGGGTAAATAGCAACAGCAAGATTTGTATAGATATAAATGCTTATCCTGAGTGTATTTTTCTTATTTTTTTTATGTATTGTGCACTGTTATTTTGTAATTTTTTATGCATACTACTACCCCTTTTAGGAATAACTGCATTTATTTGAATAAACATAAGGCCGTGTTCACATCAAACGCTGTGTAGAGTAAACATGTTTACATTTGGTTTAATGTAATGCACACTAGTTTCACATTAACTTTGTTCACATCTATACACCTTGTTTAGCTGCTACCTGTACATAAGTTTTGTTCACACTTGTAACTATATGTCATTTAAATGTTCATTACGTAGAACAGAATTCAAATTTTCGAACAACTTTTCTAGCAGTTATAGGGAACGACCATTTGACTTTAAAAAAAAAAGGGGGCGTGATTTTACCACAAGTTGATTAAAAAAAATCGGGTCATACAGATGATTTGAATGAACAAATGTTCTCCATCCAAAGTTTGCCCATACATTATAGTGTCACATATTGAATTGGTACCATAGAAAAAAAAAATAAATATAAACTTTCGCCCGAGAAAAAATTCTGACTCAGATGTCTCGATTGCGTATTAAAAACGTAGGCTGCATCAGCTTGCTTACATACCAGACGAAGAAATAGAATTGCGATGTTAAGGATCACTACATTTCTATCTTTTCTGTTTGTTTCAAATGGCATTTTTTCTCCAAGGAGTATTTAGCAAAAGGAGGGGGTCATGTTTTTTTCTAACTTTTGTCAACGAACTTGAGATACTGCACACACAAACAATTAGCCTCACCCTTTTTCAGTGATGCATTTATGAGTGAATCGTTGTTTGAGTAAATACCAGTGGCAAATATTTCTATCAAGTGTGTACGTCCAGTCGATTCGGGAAGACGTTTTCAAATGAATTATGTGTTCGACAATGATGATGGATGAGTCTTGTTTGTCTTGATAAGCGGTGAATAAGTCTACGTTATTTTTTTATAACAAATAATCAAGTTTAGACATATATTTCTGTAAAAAACTTTATTAATAAGTGTTATATGTATCAATTTTATATAAAAATCGCTTCTTTTCTAAATATACATGGGAAAGTGAAAGTTCTGAATGCCTAGTTTTGTGTACACTTAACCTACACAAGGCCTACATCGACTGTCGACTGCATGTAGACAAAACATGATTTACACTACATGTAAACATTGAGTTTTATCAATGAGAACATAATGATGTTTAGTTTATGTGTGAGTTACACTAACACAACACCGAGTTTAGGTCAATGTGAATACGGCCTAAGGTCTACATTTTGTCTTTTATAGGACGACTAGTTCTCCCTGCATATTATCCTTTAAAGAAATGAAATATTGATTTATTGCGAGACAAGTTTTAAAATATGCACCTGAAATTCATTGATAAATCTAATTAGTTTACTTGTTTGTTTACAACTTTGTCATAAACCAACACTGTAAGAGAAGTCAACTCAATTATACATACATGTACACATTTCTGACCTAAATTTATAAACTTGATTTACAGGTTTAAATGTACATGTATTACTACGATACACAAGTATTTATTGACGAAAGATATCTTAAATATTTGTTTATATATATGAAAGTTACCAAACAAACTGTCTGGTGATGTTGTAGTGATAGGGAAAAGGTACGACTTTTTTCTTTTCTTAATAGTAAGGGTAATTACATCAAAACGGCTTTAATTACAGGTATGTCAATTCATGTTTTTGGTTTAGGGTATGCGGTATAATATAGTTACTTCCCGAAGCGGCTTTTGACATGGACAAGGCTTATTACGAAGCAAGGAATGAATATTTGATTTCGGTTGTTATCTGCTCTTTGGTCGGGTTGTTGTCTCTCTGACACATTCCTCATTTCCATTCTAAATTTTATCTTAAGTCTGGTTGATTTTTCTCTCTCGGGTGTCTTCATAAGCTTCCAATGACTGAAAGTTTTTAAGTGCTTTATAGCGTGTTCGACATATATCCGACACTCTGATATAGAAAATTCATTTGTTTACATTTTCTTCTTTCTACTCATGGTTAAGCTTCCAAGTTGGTTGCGTCTGTAAAGGTAAACATTTTCGAAGAACAAATATGACAGACAGTAGCTAACGACTAACACTGAACTACAGGCCCCTGACTTAGGACTTGCTAATGAAAAGTATTGCGGGTTTTAACATTTTTGTTATATATTTCCTGCCTTTTTATCGCCCTATTCTATCCGGACTTTTTATTAGTTTATTCAGCCTTGTTTGACATGAATTGTCATCCTGTCTATTTTATGTGAAGTTGCTCATTCTGCCATTTTTTTAATCTCGAAACTCCTGTCCTGCCTTTTTTCAAATTGAATCCTTGCCCCCTCCCCCTCCCTGAAAAAAGGTACCTAAGTAGAGTTGTAATAGGTACACATCCAACAGATTTGATATAAAAAAAAACCCGCCATAAATATTTTTAGAGAACCCCTAGCATTGTTATTTTAAATAGAGAAAAGACCCATCGATCATCGGTGTTTATTTAACTATCGTCATTTTTTAATGAAACGGTTGGCGAATTTTCACAAAACGTTTCAGGAATTTATAAAATACAAAATATCTGTATTAAGTGGTGTTAAGGTGTAAATGCAAAGTCATTTTACTATCATGCATTTGAAACGCTGCAGTGATGTTCAACCGGTGAGAAGCGGGGGCATGTATTACACAAACCTCTTACCGTTATGAACGCGTATGAAATAATTGCCACTGGGTGTAAAGCAACCAACAATCAATAATCACAAACCCCTTATAAAGAAATGTTCAAATTAAGTCAAAGTTGTAAGGAAATAAAGGGAAAAAATACATGTATTCGAAATTTCCCAAAACTATAATGCAACATGTTTCAAGTTGAAATTGTAAAACAAAAAGCTGTTTAAAGTGTTTTAAAATAGACCCCGTTAAATAAAAAATAGGTGTTAAACAAGTGGATCGAAATGCATACACTCCTTTGCTTGCTTTTCATAACTTCAAAAAAATTACCGTAAGAAACTTATTCACGGGTAGGTATACAATTATAATACCAGATTATTTGAAAGACCTGCTAAGGGCTCGCCGAAGAATTCACGCACGTATGTACCCCGTGTCTCCGTTGCCCCGCACATCTACTGCATTTACATGAACGCCCCCCCCCCCCCCCCCCTTTTTTTTCTCTAATTTTTTGCATTGCTATCTATTTCTCATATTTCTTATGGTAAAAATGTTATTGAATATTCGTTCCATACGGAATTTCCTCCAAAAGGATCAATGCAGGTTTTTAAATTATATTCAATGTATACACAGGTAATCTCTTTTGTGTTTTGACACAACCCCACATTTAAAATGCAATTTGTCAACCTCAGCGTCGTGAATATACCTTTTCGTAACATGTCTATTGACAAGATATCTGTACACAATTGAATACTTGATTTAAACTGTGTAACTGAGTGGATGTATCAAATGAAACTCGGGTCTTCTGCAGACTGAAAAAAAACTTCACATCTGAAACCTAGACTACATATACATTTTATATATCTAGTTCCTGTCATGTCTTAAAACTGTCCTAGATCTATCAGTTTGTCTGTACTTGTAGTAAATTTTGTTGTGTGAAAACGGCCATATTTTTCATCTCCTTAAGATGAACCTTAAGGCAGGGACATGTGTATAGAAAAGTTAAATGAAGTTTATTTTTCCGGGAAATTTGAAACTTTCCTGGATTTTGATGTGTATTTTTTACCAGTCTACAGAAGGTACCAACATAAACAAACACTTGCGTTTCATTTGGAACGGTGCACGTAATTACACAGTTTAAATCATTTTGTTTGCAGACGTCTTTTGTCCATTACAATCAACTCACATTTATTACATTATAAGATCTGCTTGATTTTTTTTAATTTTTGTTTCCATGTTTCTATTTTCAGATTCAAAATGAATCCCAATTCAATAATCCATCGACGAAATTGGCTATTATTTGAACACACAATTTAATAATGAATGAATCAACTCAACTTGCGACATTATGTATATAAACGAATTGCCATCGGAAATCATACTTAATATTTTTTCATATCTTCCTCAAAAGGACTTAATAAATGGAGCATGGCATGCATGTATTTTATGGCAAGAGCTAAGCCTTTCTCCAAGACTGTGGAGAAACTATAATTATGCGAAAGATTACAAGAATTTTTCATATTGTTATTTACACCTTGCAAAGATAAACCAGCATGTCAGACATATACACATTCCTTTATCTGCATTGGTTGCATGTTTTACGTTTCCAAATATTCAGTGGAAAAATTTAGAATCTTTACACGTAAACAACAGAGTATCTACATATCAATATTTAGAAACAGTTGTGAAGAAATTAGGATTTTTAAAGCACCTTTTCGTTGTGTTTGAACCTAATACAGACATACGTCGACATTTAAACCTTCTTACTCAACTGTCGCTTGTATCTCTTGACATAGAATGGTCTGGAAATCAGTATGTAGATTCACACTTGATCTCCTTGCTCAGAAAACAACCAAATTTAAAATCGCTTACTTTAAAAGGATGGCACAGTCTGAACGACGATACGATTGCAAGAGGTTTAGAAAAGAGTCAAAATATTGAAGAATTACATTTACTTACTTCGCAAATTTCAAATTCTATCGTCAGTATTTCTGTACCTCTCTATAGCTTGACAAAGATTATAGTTCGATCCGAGATCTTTGATGATAGTGGATTAAGATTATTAGCCAATCGAGCATCCAGTCTCCGACTTTTAGATATTCGAGGATGCGTACAAACAACATACAGAGGACTAACTTATATAGCTAGGCATTGTTCGTTACTAAAATCTGTTCAGTTTGACAAGTTTTTAAACGAGGGTAATAGTGGTATTAATTCGTATATTTCTACATTATCTGAATGCTGTCATAGACTTACACAATTACAGCTAATTCGATTAGATACAATATTTGAAGATGGATTGCTGAATTTGTTTACTTCTGTCAAATTTCTGCAATCAGTTACATTAGAAAATGCCGAAGAATTATCTAACACGTCCCTTTTCTTCGCAGCAAAACATTGCATGTATCTAACAGACATATATCTTAAAAAATGTCACATGATTACTGCTTATGGTGTAATATATCTTGCAAAGAATTGTAAACGACTGAAATCATTAAACGTTCTGTATTGCAATGGTATCAAAGACGTGTATGATGATAATAAAAATAGTGATTCACAATCATTTGATATACCTCATACTAGTACTACTATTTGTGATACAAGTACCTACTTCGTGCCTGAAAACGACCCAATGGAATGCGATAAGTCGACAATGGGAATGCAGGATCATGATGAGGAGATAAACGAATCGCACAACAGATTAAACGTAAATGATTTAAACTGTGAAAATCATTCCCATTTGCTTAAACTCGACCTAACACAGTGTTCAAATATAACAACACGAACAGTTCTTTATTTAGTGAAAATGTGTTCTGATCTTAGAGAACTAAACCTAGATAATTGTTTTCGTAGCATAGAGCATGTGCAGGAATTAAAATCGAAAGTATTTATGAGCTGCACATTTTTGAAGAATATACATATTTATCCATTTAACATTCTGTGAGAGAACTAATTTAAACTTATAAAGAAGTTTCTCTATCGATGTAATGTTATGTGTATATTACATGCATGCAACAAAGAAATTGATAAATACACATTGCAATATTCTTTTTGCATTCTTGTGGCCTACTGTTTTTCCGACGTAGTCGGTATAGTTTCGGTTTGTGCCCTTTAAACTTCAGGACGCTGATCTATGGCAACAGAATACGCATGCTCGAAAATCCTTTCTGTGATTGGACAAAATGCTGTCATGGTGGGTGATTTGGTTGTGTTTAAAAAAACGTCTCGAAAATTATATCGTGATGAAAAGCAAGTAAAAAACTATAAATATTTGAACTAGATCTTACAAAGATTTATGTTTTTATTAAAATAATTATTTCTCCAAAAGCTCTTTGCATCCATGACAGCTGTTTATTCGGGACAATTATATAATTTTTAATGTAAACTTTGTTGTGCAATCGTACATGACTTTTAGAACGCACCTACGCATGTGAGATTTCCGCGGGGTTTTGGTGAATGTAAACAGAAAGATACTACTTATACTACTAATAGTTTCTAGCTTGTTAACCATGAATTAAGTTAAATGTAAACAGTAGTAAATGTATATTTGTTTCTTGTTATTTCCACTGATTTTTTTGACAAATAAAATTTTCAGGTGTCATCACAATGTTCTTATATATTATTGCCTTAATATAACAAGACTTAGTAAAGAATTTCTTGTAGTTACATACGATGGAGATTTTATTGAAGAGGTCCTGCATCAGTAAGTCATTGTGTTTTTGAAGGTTATCGAAATGATAGTTTTAAACATATACTCAAATTTAAATACGTCGGATATCTTTTTTTACAGATAGTTCTTGTTTAAATCATTAAACGTTGTATCTATCCCAATGACAACGGTCAAAGTTTGTATTAATATAAAATCAAAAATATGGACTGTCATGAACATAGAAACAAAGAAAACAATGATATTTCCAATTAATTATATGTATTTAAATATGGTAATATATCAACCCAACACATAAATAGATATAATAGACCGTTGGGGTTCCCGTTTGAACGGTTTCCCACTATTAATTTTTGGGGGCCCTATATAGCTTGCTGTTCGGTGTTCTTTTCGTTTTTTCTTATCCCTTGTCTTTTTTATTTACCAAGGAGGAATAAATCATAAGGATACTATCACTATCCTTATTCTTACAATGTTAGGAAATATCTGCACCGTCTTTATATTATCCATGTTCTTTTAAAAAAACAAACCTTTTTATATTTAGAAGAATCGGTGTGGTTCTAAACAATGAATTAATATATACGTTTCTAATTTTTGCAGGAAAAGATTTTTGAATGTGAATATGTATTCGATCTTTTTTTTTTATCATAGATATAAGTGCTCAAGCATAGACCAGGTTTTTGAATAACTGCAATATTGTAAATATTATATTTACATATTTTTTTAAGGAGACCTTGATAAAACTAAAGGTCATTACTGGGTGACATCGCTGATTGAATATCCCTCATCACCTTTATCACCAGGTTTGGAAATAATTTTAAATGATGTTCGGATAAAACAGCTCATTAAAGATTGTATTTGGTTTGGGATTTTTGTGGTATATATTTAAAAATCATCGTATTAAATGTCGAAAACAATTGGTTTAATTTTTCTCTTATTTTGCTCGAAACCAAATTGCAGTAAACCACCTTCTGAACTAACCTTTCATCGGAAGAGACCGTTTTAAAATTTGGATACGATTTCTTTCACTATAATTATACTTCTAACGAAAACATTAGCTGCAATATCGTTAAAAATTAGTTATTTGGTCCGATTCTTGCAATTTAAATAAATAACTGGTACAATAAATAGAAACTAGTTTGTTCTTTTCTCCTTCAATATGATTTTATCTTTCAGTACTCATAGAATTTTTTTTTTTATTTGCAATCATAATACAGCGTAATATGGTTCGTTAGCTGTAAGGAAAAACGATTTGAAAGGAATATGATTAAAAGCTAGAGAACGAAAAAAACACGAGGAGATACATTAGTAAATGTCTTTTAATAAAATGTTACAAGCCAATTCGATACTCTACTCTAGACATTTTAAAATATTGGGCATATCTGAATCGATTTTTTTCATTAGACAATATCAAAATAAATAATGAGATAGCAAAAGTCTTCTGTTAAGCAATTGGTTTTAGACATTTCCAAGGACATATGTGGCCTGTTGCTCATACAATAATTTCCATATCTGACATATTTTTTCAAGTTGTTGTTTAAATCTGCCAAAAGTTTTCCCGGTCGACCAACTTGTAGATCTTGAGTTGTAATTTTGCAACTTCAATGCATGAAATATAAATTTACATCGGTTTAACGTTGCGTCGTTTGTTTTCTCTTATTTTTGAGTGTAAATTCACATGGCGATAAGACGTGTCACGGTATTTGTCTATTCCAATTTTTCAAGTTCATGAATTTGGTTTTCATGTTATATTTGTTATTCTCGTGGGATTTTGTCTGAAGCTCGGTCCGTACTGTGTGTGTTACATTTTAGTTTTATTTCGTTGTCCTCTTATATTTAATGCGTTTCCCTCGGTTTTGGTTTGTTACCCCGATTTTGTTTTTTGTCCATGGATTTATGAGTTTTGAACAGCGGTATGCTACTGTTGCCTTTATTTAAATGTCAAATCTTAAACGATAAGAATGCGTATATCGAGCAAGCTTCAAGGAATGCATCTGTATGACGTCGTTCCTTTACGTTATTTAAGTATCACAATCTTGACATCCGAGTTAGCATTTGTACATTTATGAAATTAGGAACGCAATTTCGTGCTAGAAATACATCCCCCCCCCCAAAAAAAAAAGGAGTTGAAGGACAGTTAAAGATGTGGTGATATAGTCACGATCAAGACCTTGCGCTGAAAATATATAATTAAAATAACTTACGTACGAAACAAGGACCCTGTGCAGCTCTAACAAAAACAGACGTGTGTAGAGAAAAGAAAACGACTTTGACCTCGGGGTTGTCTAATGTTTATTTTCGTTTCAGGCTCAAATTTAGGTAAGTAAATAATTTGAATTTGTATAAAGAAATTCATGGTGTAAGCGGTTTCGTTACAAAACTGTAACGTGAACTCAAAAATTTGGACTGTCATGAACACAGAAACAAAGAAAAAAACAATGATATTTGCAATCAATTATATTTCCTTAAATATGGTAGTATATAGCAACCCAACAAATAAAGAGATTTAATAGACCGTTGGGGTTCCCGTTTGAATGGTTTTACACTATTAATTTCTGAGGGCCCTATATAGTTTGCTGTTCTGTGTGAGCCAAAGCTCCGTGTTGAAGGCCGTACTTTGACCTATAACTGTTTATGTTTATAAACTGTTATTTGGATGGAGAGTTGTCTCATTGGCTCTCGTATCACATCTCCCTATAATTATGTATTTAATTCTGTTCTTTTCGTATTTTCTTATCCCTCGTCTTTTTTACCAAGGGGGTATAAATCACTATCCTTATACTTACAATGTTATGAAATATTAGCACTGTCTTTATCTAATTGTTTTCCCATTCATAACTGGGTGCCACCGCTGTTTGAATTTACCTGATCACGATATTTCTGAAGGCTATTTCACTGTCGAAAAGG